>NW_026521962.1:0-67887 GCF_021234435.1 Artibeus jamaicensis
AATAAACAAATGGGATCTCATCAAAATAAAAAGCTCCTGCGAGGCTAAAGAAAACAGTATTAAATTAGCAAGACAACCAACTGTATGGGAAAACATATTTGCCAATGATACCTTAGACAAAGGTTTAATATCCAAGATATACAAAGAACTTACACGACTCCACTCTAAGAAGACATGTAACCCAATTAAAAAATAGGAAAAGGACTTGAACAAATACTTCTCCAAGGAGGACCTATAGAAGATCCAGAGACACATGAAGAGATGCTCAATATTGTTAGCTATCAGAGAGATGCAAATTAAAACCACAACGAGATACCACTTTACACCAGTCAGGATGACTATCATAAACAAAGCAACAAACAACAAATGTTGGAGAGGTTGTGGGGAAAAGGGGACCTTAGTTCACTGTTGGTGGGATTGCGGACTGGTACAACCATTATGGAAAACGGCATGGAATTTTCTCAGAAAAATAAAAATCGAAAAATAAAAATTGCCTTTTGACCCAGCAATTCCACTGCTAGGATTATATCCTAAGAATCCTAAAACATCAATATCAAGGAACCTATGCACCACAATGTTCATAGCAGCACAATTTACAATAGCCAAGAGCTGGAAGCAACCTAGGTGCCCATCAGTAAATGAATGGATCCAAAAATTGTGGTACATATACACAATGGAATTCTATGCAGCAGAGAGAAAGAAGGAGCTCCTACCCTTTGCAACAACATGGATGGAACTGGAAAGCATTATGCTGAGTGAAATAGGCCAGGCGTTGAAAGACAAATACCACATGATCTCACCTTTAACAGGAAGCTAAACAACAAAACAAACAAGCAAGCAGAATAAAAACAAAGACACTGAAATAGAGAACAAGGGGACAGGGACCAGAGGGGAGAGGGAAGGGAATTTAAGGGGGAAAAAGGGGAGGGATTTGGAGGAACAAGTATGAAGGACACAGGGATGAGGACTGTGGGGGAGGAAATGGGAGGGAGGTGGGGAGCATGGGGCTGGGGGGCTGGGATGGGAGAAATAGACAAAAAACTGTACTTGAAAAATGACTAAATAAAATTTAAAAAAATACACGTGGAATGGCATTTAAAAAAAGAAATTGTGACAGAGTAAATGTTTGTTGTTTTAAGCTTTTATATTGGAGGATAATTTGTTACAAGACATTAAAAACTAATTTACCTATCCTGGTCTCTGGCTGCTTGTTTGGTTTTAGCCACCACTGCAGGACCCATTTTTGCATGGGTTTTTAACTTAAAATGCACATATGTAACCTGACAGTGCTTCCCAACCTACCAAATCATCTGTAGTGCAGAAGTCTGGGGGAGTTCATGCCCCATGGGAAGAACATTGACCCGTGGGAGGAGCAAACCAGCAGATAGCTTCTTCCTCTTTCCTTCCCATGGATGGGCAGTCCTAGAGGTAGTGGTCACGTGGCCTCTCAGAAGATGGTCTCTGTTGATGAAAGACCAGCTGCTTTTGATAGCATGTGTTAGCCAATTGGCATGAAACCCTCTGGTAAATTCTCCCCCCTTCCATGCTTCATTCCCATTTTTCTTCACTCATGGTCCCCTGCAATCTTACTCTGCAATAAAATACTGGCACCCAAGTCTGTATCTGGGGCTCTCTTTTCTTGTAAACCAGACTGAGACACATTTGTTTCCTGAAGGTTATTGTAAAACTCTGTGGACATGATGTTTTTCTTGTGGGAAGATTTTGACTTCTGCTTAAAAATTCTTAGGACTTTCAGATTATTTAGTGTTCTATTTCTCCTTGGGTTGCTTTCAGTAAATTGTGTTTTCCTCAGAACTAGCCTATTACTTCTAATATTTCAAGAAATGTTTTCCACAATCTTAGCAACAAGTATTATTTTCTTCAAACCAAAAATTAAAAAAAAATTACCAATGTGTACTATTCCTTTACTGCTAGAAGGTTCTTGAATTCAACAAAGTAATGCACAAGCAGCAAGTAAGCATTAACTGAAAAACTGAGAAATAGCCAATCATGCCTTTTTTCTTATAGATAGTGACTAGAAGATGTCATTTTAGATTCCAAGTGATATATCACATTTTCTTTAGTAGTATATTTCATAGCTGGTATGATAGAATTAAAAATATCAATATTTTCTGAAAATAGACTCCTGACATCTAGACTCATTAGTTGCCTCCTAATGAGTGACGAGGGTTGGAACCAGCCCTGCCATCCACCTTCTCTCCATGCTTTGGGTCTGGTTCTGGGGAGCAGTGCCAACAGAGGCCTCCAGAGACTCTCAGCTCACAGTGATGACAAGTTTATTTGACATGGGAAACTGTTTGGCTTTCCCACTCCTGGAACGAACACCCTCCCCCCCCCCCTTAAATAAACCTCTTCCCTGAGTGGTATTTGCACTGTTTTACCTGACGTGGATGGCTGCACCAGGTGATCAGTCAGATCCTTCTTCATTTATTGTTCTCATTACTCTACCATTTTCTAAATTTATCTCCCTGATTAGTAGCTTACTAGGTGGTTACCAGCTTAGGAGATACTCACTGTCTCACTTGCTACTGTTTCTTCTTTGGGATTCCAGGTTGCCCTCTGCTATCCTTCTGGCTCTCACTAACTTTCATTGATTTGATTCATCCAGACAGCCTTCTATTCTTTCAGCAAGCATTTACTAAGTATCTGTGATGTGCCAGGCAGTGTGCTGGGTCAGGGATTTGGGATCAGGAAGACAAAGTTCTTGCTCTGAAGGAGAAAACTCATGCATGGTGTATCATATCTCCATTAGCAATTCTCAACCCTGGGTGCACATTAGCTTGGCTTAGAGGAGAAACTTGTTATTTTCGTGCCATCTTGTTTTTTAATACTGACCCTTTCTCTGAACAAACAAAATTCAGATACTTTGGTGGGCCCAGGTGTTCATATTTCTTAAAGCTCATGCATATAGATTGTAATGAGCATTTGTCACTAGTGTGTATTTCATGATACAGTCCTTCCTATAAGCTAGCCTTCACTTCTTCTTGGGTCATCTGATCCACACCTTAACTGAAAGCACTAGGCTACCTGTAAAACCACCAGTCCTCCAGGTGACCCGAGCACCAAGAAATACAGGGAGTTAACACAAGTGACTATGCTATTTACTTGGCTTTTATTAATGCAGGTTCACTCAGCTTTTATTAATGCAGATTCAGTTCAAATCCATACTAACCTAATAACAATAATACTAACCTAATAACAATAATAATCACTCAGTAACAATCAGTAATAACATCACACATGGGAATTGGGGGATAATGAACCTGAGTCCCAGAGTCTTGGTCTACATGTCTGGGAGATAGCACAGTAGGCAGTACAGCCATCAGCATCTTACAAGCAGAATCTCCAGAGCCTGGTCAGCAGCAGGGCAAATGAAGTTCTTGGTCCAGCAGGGCAGAGCCTCTGGTGGCGTGACAGTCAGGAAATCAGCATGGTGTGGAGCAGGACCTTGGTGTGTGGAGATTTGCTGTCTTGGTGTTGGCTCTGAAGTCTGCCTCAGTTATACCCTTGAGGGTGGTGTATTCCACCTCTGAGGGTCTCTTGATAAATGTCTTGGCACCTCTGATGGTGAGTAGAGAATTTCCCCAGGAGCCTATCTGTGGGTGGTCCTGCTCTGTAGGTATGGCTGTTCTGGTCATGCGTGCAGATATTTTAGGTGTGCCCCCCTTGCTGGATATGTCTGGTGTGACTTAGATAGTTTCCTTCTTGAACCAAAGTGTCATGGCTGACTCACAGTTATCTTGGTTGACACTGGTGATGCCATTTTGTTTTCTAAACTTTATCCTACCTTGACCAGGCCATGCTGTTTTATTGGTCCCGCTCTCCACAGTATCCTGGGCTGAGAGGCACTACTCGTTGCACTGTAGGAACTGTAAGAGTGCAGATTTGGGGACACTCCCCACCACCTACCTGCTGAGGCAGTGGAATGATGTCCTGGTTGACTCCTGGAGGGTGGCTAGGAGTCCTATGGATGAAAAGTGGCTTAGGCCCTTTCAGGGTGGAAGAACAGTCTGTATGACCACAAAGAGATACAAACATGTCTCATTTGGAGAACTTGGGGAATGGCAAATCTAACTATTTTCTGGGAACTCTGTGTACACATGGAAAGTGGTCTGAGAGAAGACTGAAGAAGCAGCCATGGTCATACAAGTGTCTTACATTGGTACCCTGAAGTGTAGTGATTTTATCCTGTGGATAATGGAAGTTGTTGGAAGGATTTGAGAAATAGACAAGTGGTACAAGATCCACGTTTTACCAGGCTATTTCAGGTGGTCTAGTAGAGGATTTCGTGGATGAGGCCAGTTATGGAAAGACAAAACCCATCAAGAGATTGCATCAACAATTGGGTTAGACAGTGAAGGCTTTGTCCCTCTTTTGCAATATATCCTGAGATGCTTATCTTTTGCTTTATCATAGCATTCCTGTTGTTTTAATGGACTTTCAAGTGGTCTTCTGCAGTTTTCCCACCATTGTCTGATTCCTCTTTCACTCACTGGTTTCATCATCTTCTACTTTCTGCTTTCTTGAAAACCTAAATTATTGATTGCCTTATGTCAGAACTCATTGCAACATCTCTTTTCTACTGATACCATGTGTTCAGTGAATACACAATTTATTAATGAATACAAGGATATGCATGCCATTTTTGGTTCACCACCAGCTTTATAGTCATTTATGGGTCACAGTTTATAGTGTTTTTAAAGTGGAAGTGTGGAGGGAAAGGTGTATCCTATGTGAGGCTAACAACCTGCCAGGTTATTTTAGGAAGCCCCTTGGAATCAAAGCAACCATGCTGCTGACACAATACATAACCATAAATTCTGGCTCCATGCCCAGGATTCATGGTTTAATTGCTTGGAAAATACTCTCCTCATACTTTTGTTTCCACATCTGTAAAGTGTGAATTAAAATAATCCCAACACTGCTTACCTCACAGGGTTGTGATGAGGGTCATCATGAGGGTCATTTAAAAGAGACATAAAAGAACTTCTTAAACTGTGCATTGTGGTAGAGATGTTAGTGATGTGTTAATGGTGAAAGAGGCACACCAACATGGAGCAGAAAGTAAGTAGCCATGAGGAGTTCCTTGTCTTTCCTTTGCTGTAAAGTCTATGGAAGTGCTGCTACTGTGGGGCAAGGGGGACTTTCTACATGGTGCAATATGTGTGGATCAAAAAGACACACTCCTGCCTCATCCCTGCTCTTCTTGATGCACTTGCTAGGGTGCCTCACCTTGTCTGTTGGGCTAGAGTGCTAGTAACAATCCTCTCAGAATGCCTGGGCTCTAGTACTAGTTGTCCCATTAATTCTTGGGCAAGTCTGAGCCTGGTTAAAGTTAAGATCTTGGACTCTAAAATTTGAATCCCAGTTCTGCTAGTAGTTGGTGATGAGACCTGTATAGTCACTTAAACTTTCTTCCCACAGTTGGCTCATCTATAAAATAGAGATCATAATAATACCTGTGTCATAGGATTTTTGGGTGGACTGAATTAGTTAATGCAGCTAAGTACTCAGAATAATAGATATTAGCTATTATTTTTCTAAGATTAGGTCTTGATATCTGTATGTGTGTGTGCATGCTGTGTGCATGTGTGTGGGGGTGTCCCTTTTTCTGCAGTCCCAGTTGTGAAACAGTCTAGAATTAACAGCTGAGGTGTTTAAAGGGCTTTGTGTTTTCACAGATGTATCCTATTTCATCTTCGCTCTCCAACTTGTCCTCAGGTACTCTTGGTTCCTCACTGAGCTAGGAGACTTAGGGACTGTAAATGACAGGGAGAATAAGAGAAGAGGAAGGAGGGCTTAGAAAATGCTAGAGGGACACAGAACCTGAGAGAAGCAGGAAGTGAAGAGGCCTTGTGCTTGGAATAAGGTCCTTTTAGGTCAATTATGGTTCATTTCCCTTACAGACAGACAAGGAATCAAGTGCAGACGCGCCCAAGGTCACACACTTTCAATGCATCAAGTTTTGTTGGCTCTGTTGCCTTCATATCATTCAAAGGAGAAGGTAGTTTAAGGAAAGAATGAAAGGTCTACCATGCCAAATACTATGACTTCATAGCATGTGTCCATATTTATAATTCAATATTTATTTGTGTGGCTAATCATTAGTGTCTACCCAGTTTCCTTTCATGAGGGCAAGGATCCTGACTCCTATATTCAGTCTTGGCACATGGACTGAACACAACAGGCATAGAACCCAATTAACATCGACTGAATCCAATCAACTTCTCCACCAACCATAGGCCCAGCCACACAAATTTAGATACTAACTGGTTACTGTAAATTGTCAAGATCAAATTTTACCCTACTGAGAAGTATGGGAGCTTGAGAGCTGAGTTAGATACATAATCTTCCTTTAATTTTTTGCACATTCAAGATTGTGACCTTTGAAATTGAAACTAATACACAAATCATTTCAAAATAATGCTGCCTCCTCATACTGTAAACAAGTCTGTCAGTGGGTGGATGTCAGGATGGGCTTCCCAGGAGAGGTGCCACTTCGGCTAATGTTATAAAAGAACAGGAATATCAGACTAATTGTACTCCTTGCATTACTGAGCTCCTGACAACCTGTCTTATTATACTGATATCTGAACCTAATTCTTCCTTAAATGTTATTTGAGATTCAACTTTGACCATTTCCTAAGGAGACCAAGAAGGCAGATAAGCCATTCTCTGTTAATGAGGACATAATGTTTCTCATGCTTCTATAATTACTTTAACTTGGTTGTACTATAATTATCTGTTAATTTGTCTCTACATCAACCTGAATGGTGTCTGGGTTTTAGTCATGTTTGTGCCCTAAGCATTTAGAGCAGAGATCTGAAAGTAGGTGACGAGTACATACAAACATAAATGAGTAAACGAGAGACATGGGTTTCATGGCTGTTCTTCTAATGCACAGTGTATTGTTCACACTTCAACGCAATTCTTTTTTTATTTTTTAATTATTTTATTGTCATTCAATTACATTTGTCTGCATTTTCCCCTCATCACTCCCCGCCCCCCTCCAGCAAACCCACCTTCCTCCCTCCCTTGTTTTCACACTCTGCCTTGGTATTGTCGATGTGTCCTTTAAAGTAGTTCTTGATAATCCTTTCCCCCATTGTCTTCTCCCCCTTCTCCTCTAGCTATTGTTAAATTGTTCTTAATTTCAAGGTCTCTGGTTATATTTTGTTTGCTTTTTTCTTGTGTTTATGTTCCAGTTAAGGGTCAAGACAACTCTTAGTATGTAAGTTTTTTCTTGTTATATGTTTCTTTCTGTGGGATGAAGGGGCACGAAGATCATGCCTTCTATTATTTTCCTTTCAGGAACAAGGCCTTTTGTATTGTTTAGGGCAAGGTTCTGGGTACATTTTGGTCCCAAGGAATGACTAGCCTACAGCCGTTGGTATATATTCCAACCTGCTGGGCCAGTCCCTAAGATGAATAGGGCCAGGGAGTGGTCACATTAGGCTTAGTTATGAAATAAAGGCAGCTAAGTGTGACTTAGAGGAAGAATAAAACATATTACTTTCCACAGGAGTTTTGTTTCCAAAAAGAATAATAAAGGCTTTGTGTTTAAGTGAGTGAATTAAGTTGGCAATAGCTAACAGATGAAACCTACTCCTGCCTTGTTTGGATGTACTCTGTGTACCTTTCTGATTTGGAGCATAGAGGGGAGATCCTCACCAACATTACTGTTAGTAGTCATGGCTAGCATTTGTCTTTGTTCCTACTGTGATGGGTTGGAGTCCTTTCTTTTGGAAAATCTATGGGGATGCTGCTGTGGGGGTCACCATGGGGAACCAGAATTTTAACCAATTGCCAATTCAGCCTTAGCTTGGCTCACTGTTTCCCATAGTGACCCTTATTAGGGAATAGCAGAAGTCAAATATTGGCTTTTAGGAGCAGCAGCAGACTTTTCAGTTTCCATTAATTTTAGCTTATTTCTAATATGTTGTTGTGATCCATAGCTTTTACAAAGCCACTTGCAGTTGCTGAGCCTCAGATTTTACACCTATAAACTGGAGATATACTAGCATGACCCTGTTTAACATTGCCAAGAGGTGGGCAGCAAAAGAGGGCAGACTAATTGGAATTGCTGGGACTTTCTATGTGGCTTTTCCTGTGAATCACCTTCTAACTTCTAATGCCTGTCCTTTGTTTGTATTCAAGCTTACAGCCCCTTCTTTGCTCTATAGGGCTCTATTACCTCAGATCTTCCAGAGGTTCTCCACATTCTGGGCAGTTATGTGTCTCTCTCCTTCCACTAAGAGGCTGCTCCTGAGGATGGGGACTGTATGACCTGTGGCACACAGACTGGTGAGGTAACTGCACATAACATTTACTCACCTGGCCCTGAATCAATTCACAGATGAATAAATGTATTCATGCATTACACTTCCCAGTGACAGCTATGGAATTTAACAGATGCCTCCTGGAGAAACCTTAATGCAAAGATGCTAAACTTTTATGGTAGAAATTTCAGGGTGCATGACAAGCCTCCAAGTAAATAGAAAAAAATGGGTGACTACTTGGGGCTTTATGCAGTTTACCAATGAGGCATCCACCTACTGAGTCCAGTTTTATGCAACACTGGAGAATTTCTGGCCAGAAGGACCTAAAGAATTGGCAACAGTTGATTATTACTTTCTGCAGAAAGGCTGATGTGTGAAAGATAGAGAAGGAAGTGCATCAACACAGCTTAAATGACTCCTGTTTCTTTGAGTTTTAAGAATAATCAAGGTTTCATTTTTTATATAATTCATGGTTGCTCATACCAAGGAGACACAGAACATGGGTCTGAGTGATGATAATGAGTTGGTGGAATTTTCAGACCCTCAGTACTTGGATCACTCCCATCAGGAATGTGGTAGAAATGTCCCAGGTGAGACTGACTGCTGTTATAGACCTCCTCCTACCAGCTTCTCGTGGCCCATTAGGAAACCCCCCACTGGTCAAAAAATAAGAAAGCCATCTTCTCTAACCTCTTTTGCCCCAGAAAAACGAAGCTCATGTCATGTTTCTGGAGTCCTGTAGGCTACGCATGTTGCCCAAAGTGATGTTTGCCATGTTAGTGGTGGCTAAGGTGTTTGGGGTTCAGTTGGCCCTCTGGGCTGCTGTTCTCCTCTTCACATTAATTGTTCTTGGGCTTTCAGTCTTTCCAGAGAGAGAGATCCATTCTTTGGTCACGAATCTGTCTAACTGCTTGTCAGGATGCTCTGAGGGGTGGGACAGGAAGCAGGATGAATTGATAAGCTTGGTGTAACCATCAACAACTCGTCCATGTCCTGCCTCACCTTCAAGAACCCCTTGTCAACAAAATTCTAATTGATTAGCCTCTGTGCGCAGCAATGACCAGGGCACAGTCAGACCCTCTTGTTAAATAAATAATCCAGAAAGAGAGAGTGGTCACCAAAGAGCCACATGGAAGGGACACAGAGGGAATCCATCAATATCACTTTTAGCAGCTCAACTCCACCAATCATTCTCAATGCCCACTATGCATAAAGTATTCTGCTAGGTACTAGGGACATAATAGTAACAAATACCCAGACTGTGCCTTTGAGAAGCTCTTATCTGGTAAGGGAACTTGGTGTAGAGACCAACAGTGGTGCTGGATGATAGAGATGATACTGAATCCAGATTCAGATGTCAGCCACCTGATGCCAGTAATTGAGAGCCGAGGAAAGTTGATTTATTCAAGAGCCAGCAGCCTGAAAATACTATGGACTAATGTCACAAAGACCATCTTAACATCTCAGTGCAGGCAAAAGTTTTTATGAGCAAGGGAGGGGAAAGCAGAACAAAGGAAACCAAAAGGAGGTTGGAGGTTGTAAGCTCTCTGTTGAGGGTGCTGTTTGTGAGTCAGCACAGTCTGCTCAATTACCATCTTAGAGCCAGTCAAGTGATGGTCCTGTTTTGGTTGTCCTGGTTTTATGGTCAAAGATGAGCAAATTTCCTGGAGCCAAAATGCTTGAAGGCTAGAATCTGCTTCCCTTCCTCCTAGAATCCTTTAAGCAAACAGCTGTTTATCTGTAGGTACATGTAAATTTACAGGCCAGCATTTACAGAAACAATATTAAAAGAATGGTGGGGTGAGTTAAAAGGACAATAATAAAATTGCTTGCAGAGAATAAAAATTGCCCAGTGGCGATGGAAGATGGTTTGATTTAGGTTGTGGGCACACAATACAATATACACATCTAGTATCATAGAAATGTACACTTGAAAACTGTATGATCCATGTCCTGGCTGGTGTAACTCAGTTGATTGAGCACCAGCCTGCAAAACAAAGGGTCACCAGTTCAATTCCCAGTTAGGGCACATACCTAGGTTTCAGGCCAGGTCTCCACAGGAGGACATGAGAGAGGCAAACACACATTGATGGTTTTCTCCCTCTCTCCCTCCCTTCCCCCTCTCTAAAAATAAATAAATAAAATCTTTAAAACAAGAAAAGTATATGATCCTATTAACCAATGTCACCCCAATAAATTTAATTAAAAAATTTTAATTTAGAGCTCTGGCCTGCGAACCAGAGAATCGTGGTTCGATTCCCAGTCAGGGCACAAGCCCGGGTTGCAGGCCGGTTCCCTGCAGGCCAGTTCCCAGCAGGGGATGTGCAAAGGGCAACCATACATTGATGTTTCTCTCCCTTTCTCCTTCCCTTCCCCTCTAAAGATAAATAAATTAAAATTTTCTTCATTTAAATTATTTTATTGTTGTTTTAATTATTTTTAATATTAAATTTTATTTAGTTACCTTTCAAGTACATTCTCTCAACCCATTTCTCCCATCCCACCCCCCTCCCTGCTCCGTTCTCCCCCTTCTCCTTCCACCCCCCCCAGTCCTCCTGTCTATGTGTTTCATACTAGTTCCTGAAAACCCCCCCTTTTTCCCCTGTCCCCTTCCCTCTCCCCTCTGGCTATTGCTGCCCACTTGTTCTCGTTTCAATGTCTCTGTTTTTATTCTGTTTGCTTTTGTTCTTTATTCTTTAGCTTCCTGTCAAAGGTGAGGTCATATGGTATTTGTCCCTTACCACCTGGCCTATTTCACTCAGCATAATGCTTTCCAGTTCCATCCATGCTGTCACAAAGGGTAGTAGCTCCTTCTTTCTCTCTGCTGCATAAAATTCCATTGTGTAAATGTACCACAATTTTTGGATCCACTCATTTGCTGATGGGCACCTAGGTTGCTTCCAACTCTTGGCTATTGTAAATTTTGCTGCTATGAACATTGAGGTACATAGGTTCTTTTGGATTGGTGTTTCAGGATTCTCGGGGTATAAACCTAGCAGCAGAATTGCTGGGTCAAAAGGCAGATCCATTTTTATTTTTCCGAGGAAATTCCATACTGTTTTCCACAGTGGCTGTACCAGTCTGCATTCCCACCAACAGTGCACTAAGGTCCCCTTTTCCCCACACCCTCTCCAACATTCTTGTTTGTTGCATTGCTATTTTAGCCATCCTGACTGGTGTAAAGTGGTATTCCATCGTGATTTTCATTTGCATCTCTCTGATAGCTAGCGATGCTGAGCATCACTTCATGTGTCTCTGGGCATTCTGTATGTCCTCCTTAGAGAAGTGTCTGTTCAAGTCCTTTTCCCATTTTTTAATTGGTGTGTTTTATATGTCTTCCTGGGGTGGAGTCATATAAGTTCTTTATATATTTTGGAGACCAAACCCTTGTCTGAGGTATCATTGGCAAATATGGTTTCCCATACAGTTGGTTGTCTTTTCATTTTAATGCTGTTTTCTTTAGCCATGCAGAAGCCTTTTAATTTTGATGAGGTCCCATTTGTTTATTCTTTCCTTTATGTTCCTTGCTCTAGGGGACATATCCGTAAAAATGTTGCTGCGTGGAATATCTGAGATTTTCCTGCCAATGTTTTCCTCTAGGACCTTACTGGTGTCACGGCTTATATTTAAGTCTTTTATCCACCTTGAATTTATTTTTGTGTATGGTATAAGTTTGTGCTCAAGTTTAATTTTTTTGCATGTAGCTGTCCAGTTCTCCCAACACCATTTGTTGAAGAGGCTATTTTTACTCCATTTTATGCTACTGCCCCCTTTGTCAAATATTAATTGACCATAGAGGCTTGGGTTGATTTCTGGGCTCTCTGTTCTGTTCCATTGGTCTGTGTGCCTGTTCTTATGCCAGTACAGGCCTGTTTTAATTACAGTGGCCTTGTAATACAGTTTGATATCAGGTATCGTGCTCTCTCCCACTTTGTTCTTCTTTCTCAAAAGTGCTGCTGCTATTAGGGCTCGTTTATGGTTCCATATAAATTTCTGAAATGTTTGTTCTATGTCTGTGAAATACGTCATTGGTACTTTAATAGGGATTGCATTGGATCTGTATATCTCTTTGGGTAGTATGGACATTTTGATGATGTTAATTCTTCCAATCCATGAACACGGTACATGCTTCCATTTGTTTGTGTCTTCCCTGATTTCTCTCTTCAGTGTTGCGTAGCTTTCTGCATACAGGTCTTTTACCTCCTTGGTTAGGTTTATCCCCAGGTATTTTATTTTTCTTTTTGCTATATCAAATGGGATTTTTTTCCCTCATTTCTGCTTCTGCTGTTTCATTGCTTGTATACAAAAATGCCTTTGATTTCTGGATATTAACTTTGTATGCCTGCTGTTTTGCCAAATTCATTAATTAGTTTGCAGCAGTTTTTTGGTAGAGTCTATAGGATTTTCCATGTACACTATCATGTCATCTGCAAACAGTGACAGTTTTGTTTCCTCCTTTCCTATTGGGATGCCTTTTATTTCCTTTTCCTGCCTGATCGCTGTGGCCAAAACTTCCAACACTATATTGAATAGAACTGGTGAAAGTGGACATCCTTGTCTTGTTCCTGATCTTAGTGGAAAAGATTTCAGTTTTTGCCCACCTTGAGTATGATGTTGGCTGCAGGTCTCTCATAAATGGCCTTTATTATGTTGAAGAATGTTCCCTCTATTCCCACTTTGCTGAGTGTTTTTTATCATAAATGGGTGTTGTACCTTATCGAAAGCTTTTTCTGCGTCTATTGATATGATCATGTGGTTTTTGTCTTTGCTTTCGTTTATGTGATGAATTACATGTACTGATTTGCGAATGTTGAACCATCCTTGCATCCCTCAGAATGAATCCCACTTGGTCATGGTGTATTATCTTTTGGATATATTGTTGGATGCAATTTGCCAATATTTTGTTGAGGATTTTAGTCTCTATGTTCATCAGCGATATTGGCCTGAAGTTTTCTTTCTTTGTTGTATCTCTATCTGGTTTTATAATTAGGATGATGCTGGCTTCATAAAAGGAGTTTGGGAGTTCTCCATCCTTTTGGATTTTTTGGAATAGTCTGTGAACAATAGGGGTTAGCTCTTCCTTAAATGCTTTGTAGAATTCTCCTGTGAATCCATCTGGTCCGGGGCTTTTGTGTGATGGGAGTTTTTTGATTACTGCTTCAATTTCTTTTGCTGCTATTGGTCTGTTCAGGCTGTTCTACTTCTTTTTCATTGAGTTTTGGGAGATTATATTTTTCTAGAAATGTGTCCATTTCCCCTAGGTTTTCAAATTTCTTGGCATACAGTTCTTCATAGTAATTTCTTACAATCCTTTCTATTTCTGTGGTAATAGTTGTAATCTCTCCTCTTTCATTTCAGATTGTGTTTATTTGTGTCCATTCCCTTCTTTTCTTGATGAGCCTACTTGAAGTCTTGTCTATTTTGTTTATTTTTTCAAAGAACCAACTCCTGGATTCATTGATCTTTAGAATTGTACTTTTAGTTCCTATGTCATTTAATTCTGCTCTGATCTTAGTTATTTCCTTCCCTCTACTTGCTGTGGGCTGTCTTTGTTGTTGTTCCTCGAGTTCTTGCAGGTGTAGGGTAAGGTTATTTGTTTGAAATGTTTCCGTTTTGTTTAGGTAGGCCTGTATTGCTATGAACTTCCCTCTCAGGACTGCCTTTGCTGTATCCCATAAGTTTTGGATTGTTGTGAGATCATTTTCATTTGTTTCCAGAAAGTTTTTGATTTCTTCCCTAATCTGATTCTTGACCCATTCATTGTTTAATAGCAATACCGTTCAGTCTCCATGATTTTGAGTGTTTTGGGTTTTTTCCTTTAGGGTTGGTTTCCAGTTTCAGTCCCTTATGGTCAGAGAAAATGCTTGGTATGATTTCAATATTCTTGAATTTGTTGAGGCTTGTTTTGTGCCCTACCATGTGGTCTATCTTTGAGAATGTTCCATGTGCATTTGAAAAGAATGTGTATTTAGCTCTTTGGGGGTGAAGAGCTCTGTATATATCAGTTAGGTCCATTTCATCAAGGGTGTTGTTTAATGCCACAATATCTTTGTTGATATTTTGTTTGGAAGATGTGTCCATTTTTGAGAGTGGGGTGTTAAAATCCCCCAGTATAATTGTGTTGCTGTCTATATCTTTCTTGAAGTCCTCTAAGATTTTCCTTATACATTTTGGTGCTCCTATGTTGGGTGCATATATATTTATGATGTGTAATATCTTCTTGGTGGATTCTTCCCTTGAGTATTATGAAGTGACCTTCTGGGTCAACTCTGCCTTATGGCTCTTTTTTTGAAGTTTATTTTGTCTGATATGAGAATTGCTACCCCAGCTTTTTTTTCCTGTCCATTTGCTTGGAAATTTGTTTCCAGCCTTTCACTTTTAGTCTGTGATGGTCTTTTGTCCTGAGTTTGGTCTCTTGTAGGCAGCATATGTGTGGGTCATGCTTTCTTATCCATGACTATTCTGTGTCTTTCGATTGGGGCATTTAATCCATTTACATTTAAGGTTATTATTGATAGGTACTTATTCATTGCCACTTTTCGTACCCGTGTTACTCTCTGTCTGTCTCTTTTCCTTCCTTTCCTTAAAGCAGACCTTTTAGCATTTCTTGCAGAGCTGGCTTGGAGGCAGCAAATTCTTTTAGACTTCTTTTGTCTTGGAAGCTCCTTATTTGGCCTTCCATCTTGACTGAGAGCCTTGCTGGATAAAGTAGCCTTGGTTGTAGGCCTCAATTTTTCATTACCTGGAATATTTCTTGCCAATCCCTTCTTGCTTGGAGTATTTCCAGTGAGAAGTCAGCGGCTAACCTTATTGGGACGCCCTTGTATGTTATTTCTTTTTTCTCCCTTGCTGCCTTTAAGATTCTCTCTTTGTCTTGGAATTTTGCCATTTTAATGATGATGTGTCTTGAAGTGGGCCTCTTTGGGTTCCTCTTGAATGGGACTCTCTGTGATTCCTGGATTTGTGTGACTTTTTCTTTTGTCAAATTAGGGAAATTTTCTCTCTTTACTCTTTCAAATATGTTTTCTATTCCTTGTTCTTCTTCTTCTCCTTCTGGTATTCCTATTATTCGGATATTATTACGTTTCATATTGTCTTGCATTTCTCTTAATCTCTCTTCATTCTTTCTGAGCCTCTTTTCCCTTTCCTGTTCTTTCTGTGAGATGCTTTCTACTTTGTCCTCCAATTCACTAATCCGATCTTCTGTTTCATCCACCCTATTTTTAATGCTTTCCACTGTGTTCTTCAATTCGGAAATTGTATTCTTCATTTCCTCTTGGCCCTTGCTAATAATTTCCATTTCCTGTTTCATGTTGATGTAGTTCACAGTGAGATCATTGTAGCTTCCCTGTAGTTTCTGGTAGCTGATTGTGAGCTCTGTGAACTGCCTGATAACCAGTGCTTTGAACTCAGTATCTGATAGTGGACTTGCCTCTATTTCATCTAACATTCTTTCTGAGGCTTCCTCCTTTCCTTTCATTTGGGGATTGTTTCTCTGTCTTCCCATTGTTTGTGAGACTCTTCTTGTTTGCCTCAGCTTCTTAGATTAATCTGTTCTGACACCCTGGGTTTATGGTATGAACTTTTGTGGTGGAATGCCTGTGAATTTCAATGGTGCAGCCTCTTTTGGTTATCCTGTTGTTCTCTGCTTCCACCTACTCAAATATGCAGCAACTTGTGGCTTCTCTCCTGCTACAATGTGCAATTTGTCTCTCTGACTCTACTATTGGGAGGCCTCTTCTATGGGTCTAGCTCTGGTCTTTTCATATTTTCAAGTTGATTGTGACTCTTGTGGGTAAAAGAAAGAAATGATAAGGAAAGAAATAAAAGGAAGAAAGAAAAAAATGGTAGGAGAATGGGAGAAAGAGCAATAAGTTTAGAAAGAAAAGAAAAAGAAAAAAAAACAGAAAATCCGGGAAAAGAGGACAAAAGTATGGAAAGATGAAACAGTAATAAAGTTTAAAAGAAATAACAGATTACTTTAAAAAAGCAAAAAGATAAAGAAAAGGAATGGAGAAGGAAGAAAGGTAAATAAAAAAAGAAAGAATAAAAATAAAATAAAGTAAAAAAACAAAAAACAAAAAATGCACAAACAAAAATAATCTCTCAAAAGCAACCTCAGAAAAGGAAATGTCACTTGTTGGCTTCAAACTAGCCGAACCGGTTTTTCTGGTTGCAGTTGGCTGAGGGTCGATTGTTGTGATTTTTTCAGCCAGCCCCTCTCAGGATCCAGACACTTGGCGCCTCTCCCCCAGCTCCCTACATTGGGGAACTAGGACTTTCTCCCAGCGCTCCCCTCCCAGGGGTTACTGCCATAGTCTGGTTTGCTGTGTTTGCAGGCACCTGCACCGGCCTAGTTGCCTGGTTCCCTCGGGATTGAGCACAGGCCTGCCCCCGTTCCGTTGGGAAGCCCCAGACCCTCTGCCCAATCCTGGGTTTGCTGCGAAGCTGGGTGTGAAGCAGACCAGGCTGCCGTGTCTACTGGATTCAGAGCCTCAGGCTGCACCTCTGAGTTCTCCTGGGCTGGCAACCACAGAGTCTTTGGTTGGGGCCCTTTGTCCTCAGCACCCTCTCTGTAAACTCTATCAAACAAGTCTCTCCTGGCCCCCCACCTTGCTTGGCCAGAAAGGGAGGGGGTTGAGGGTCTCAGCTCTTTTCCCAGGACCCCTCAGCGCCCCGGGCTTCCAGATAGTCTGAGGGGGGTAGACTGGAAGCTGGGAGCCGATCTGAGGACTGGGCGCCGACCTAGAAACTCTGTGTGCTTGTCATGGCACGCTGCATGGTGTGTATCCCTTCTGCTCCTGTGTTTGTCTGGGTCCCTTGGCCAACCTCTAGCAAAAAAAACCCCTAGGGATGTAGCAGCACCGCGCCGGGTGCTGGACCCAGAACTGTGTGCAAGCTGAAATCTCCTCTGCTCCCCTCTGGTTGGGTCTCTTGGCCGGTCCGGGCCCAAAAATCTTAGGGAGGGAGCTTTCTGGGCGCTGAACGTTGGCCTAGGTGCCCTCAGGCACTTGCCCAGATACACTGCGTGTGGAGCGACTAGTTCCCCAAATTGCACGCAGGCTGAAGTTTCTTCCACACCTCTTTGCCTGGGCCACTTGGCCTGCCCGGCAGAAAAATCCCAGGGAGGGAGCCATCGGGGCACTGAACGCTGTCCCAGGCGCCTTTAGGCACTCTCCCAGACACTGTTCCCACCAGGCGCTGAACCTCCGAGCTATGCACTGACTGAAATCACCTCTGCTCCCCTCTGGTTGGGCCACTTGGCAGGTCCCCGGCCCAAAAATCCTAGGGAGGGAGCTTTCTGGGCGCTGGACGTTGGCCTAGGCGCCCTCGGGCACTTGCCCAGACACACTGCGTGTGGATCGACTAGTTCCCCAAATTGCACACAGGCTGAAGTTTCTTCCACACCTCTTTGCCTGGGCCACTTGGCCTGCCCGGCAGAAAAATCCCAGGGAGGGAGCCGTCCGGGCGCTGAAGGCTGCCCCAGGAGCCGTTTGGCTCTGGCCACAGGGCGCTGGTTCCCCTACCCTGCACCGGCTGTTTCTCCCTGCTCCGTCCCAGAGACTACTGTACCGCTGCTGTCTCTCTACCGTCTGGTTCCTCCGTGACCGATGAGGTTTCTGGTCTCTTATTTTCATATATGCTTGGCAACTGCTGGCTTGCTGGCCTCACCTCCTCCGATCGGATAGGTTTCTGTCTCTTTTGTACTAGGAACTGGTATCTGCTCCGTCCTAGTCCACCGCCATCTTGAAACTCCTAAAATTTTTTAATTTAAATTATTTTATTGTTGTTTGATTATAGTTGTCCATATTTTCTCCCCACCCTTCCCCCCACACCCTCTCAACCCACCTCCTGCAAACCCACCTCCCTCCCTTGCTTCCATTCTCCCCCTTGCTTCCACCCTCCCCCTTGGTTTTGTTCATGTGTACTTTATAGTAGTTCTTGAAAACACTTCTTCCCATTGTCTCCTTCCCTCTCCCCTCTGGCTATTGTTAGATTGTTCTTAATTTCAATGACTCTGGTTGTATTTTGTTTGCTTTGTTCTTTGTTGATTATGTTCCAGTTAAAGGTGAGGTCATACGGTATTTGTCCCGCACCACCTGAATTATTTCACTTAGAATAATGCTTTCCAGTTCAATCCATGCTGTCACAAAGGGTGTAAGCTCCTTCTTTCTCTCTGCTGTGTAAAATTCCATTGTGTAAAAGTACCATAGTTTTTGAACCACTCACTTGCTGATGGGCACTTAGGTTGATTTCAGCACTTGGCTATTGTAAATTGTGCTGCTATGAACATTGGGATGCATAGATAGATTCTTTTGGATTGGTGTTTCAGGTCTCAGGGTATAATCCCAGCAGCAGAATTGCTGGGTCAAAAGGCGGATCCATTTTTAGTTTTCCAAGGAAATTTCATAGTGTTTTCCACAGTGGCTGCACCAGTCTACATTCCCACCAACAGTGCACTAGGTTTCTCTTTTCCCTGCATCCTCTCCAACACTTGTTTGCTGATTTGTTTATGTTGGCCATTCTGACTGTGGTATCTCAATGTGATTTTCACTTGCATCTCTCTGATGGCTAGTGATGCTGAGCATTATTTCATGTATCCCTGGGCCCTCTGTATGTACTCCTTGGAGAAGTGTCTGTTCAAGTCTTTTGCCTATTTTATAATTTTTTTTGTCTTCCTGGAGTGGAGTCATATGAGTTCTTTATATATTTTGGAGATCAAGCCCTTGTCTGAGGTGTCATTGGCAAATATGTTTTCCCATACGGTTTGCTTTCTTTTCATTTTAATGCTGTTTTCTTTAGCCATGCAGAAGCCTTTTAATTTGATGAGGTCCCATTTGTTTATTCTTTCCTTTATGTACCCTGCTTTAGGGGGCATATCTATGAAAATGTTGCTGTGAATGTCTGAGATTTTCCTGCTGATGTTTTCCTTTAGGACTTTTCTGGTGTCATGACCTATATTTAAGTCTTTTATCCACCTCAAATTTATTTTTGTGTATGGTATAAGTTGGTGATTGAGTTCAATTTTTTTGCATGTAGCTGTCCTGATCTCCCAACATCATTTGTTGAACAGGCTATTTTTGCTCCATTTTATGCTTCTTCCCCATTTGTCAAATATTAATTGACCATAGAGACTTGGGTTTATTTCTGGGTTCTCTGTTCTGTTCCATTGATCTATGTGTCTGTCCTTATGCCAGTGGCCTGTTTTGATTACAGTGGCCTTGTAATACAGTTTAATATCAGATATCATGCTCTTTCCTGCTTTGTTTTTCTTTCTCAAAATTGCTGCAGCTATTAGGGGTTGTTTATGGTTCCATATAAATTTCTGAAATGTTTGTTCTATATCTGTGAAATATGTCATGGGTATTTTAATAGTGATTGCATTGGGTCTATAAATCTCTTTGGGTAGTATGGCCATTTTGATGATGTTAATTCTTCCAATCCATTAGCATGGCACATGCTTCCATTTGTTTGTGTCTTCCTTAATTTCTCTCTTCAGTGTTGCATAGCTTTCTGAGTACAGGTCTTTTACCTCCTTGGTTAGCTTTATCCCTAGGTATTTTATTTTTCTTGTTGCTATATCAAATGGGATTTTTCCCCCTGATTTCTGTTTCTGATGTTTCATTGCTGGTGTACAAAAATGCCTTTGATTTCTTATTTTATTTTATTTTTAAAATATTTTATTTATTTATTTATCTTTAGAGGGGAAGGAGAGAGGGAGAGAAACATCAATGTATGGTTGCCTTTCATGCGCCCCCTGCTGGAAACTGGCCTGCAGGGAACCAGCCTGCAACCCAGGCATGTGCGCTGATTGGGAATCAAACCGTGTTCCTCTGGTTCGCAGGCCTGTGCTCAATCCACTGAGCTACACCAGCCAGGGCCGGATTTCTGAGTATTGACTTTGTAACGGGCTGTTTGGCCAAATTTATTTATTTATTTATTTATTTATTTATTTATTTATTTATTTATTTATTTGTTTTTTGGTGGAGTCTATAGGATTTTCTATGTACACTATCATGTCATCTGCAAACAGTGACAGTTTTGTTTCTTCCTTTCCAATTGGGATGTCTTTTATTTATTTTTCTTGTCTGATCACTGTGGCTAAGACTTCCAGCACTATGTTGAATTGGACTGGTGAAAGTGGACATCCTTGTCTTGTTCCTGATCTTAGTGGAAAAGATTTCAGTTTTTACCCACCCCTTGAGTATGATGTTGGCTGTAGGTCTCTCATATATGGCCTTTATTATGTTGAAGAATGCTCCCTCTATTCCCACTTTGCTGAGTGTTTTTTTTATCATAAATGGGTACTGTACCTTATCAAATGCTTTTTCTGAATTTATTGATATGATCATGTGATTTTTGTCTTTGCTTTCATTTATGTGATGTATTACATTTACTGATTTGTGAATATTGTACCATCCTTACATCCCTGGAATGAATCCCACTTGGTCATGGTGTATTATCTTTTAAATGTATTATTGGATGCAGTTTGCCAGTATTTTTAGGATTTTAACGTCTATGTTTATCAGCAATATTGGCCTGAAGTTTTCTTTCTTTGTTGTGTTTTTATCTGGTTTTGGGATTAGGATGATGCTGGCTTCATAAAAAGAGTTTGGGAGTCTTCCATCATTTTGGATTTTTTGGAATAGTCTGTGAAGGATAAGGATTAGCCCTTCCTTAAATGCTTTGTAGAATTCTCCTGTGAAACCATCATGTCCAGGGCTTTGTGTGTCCGGAGTTTTTTGATTACTGCTTCAATTTCATTTGTGCTATTGTTCTGTTCAGGCTATCTGCTTCTTCTTTATTGAGTTTTGGGGTATTATATTTTTCTAGAATTTTGTCCATTTCACCTAGGTTTTAAAATTTCTTGGCATACAGTTCCTTGTAGTAATTTCTTACAATCCTTTGTATGGCTGTGGTATCGGTTTTAATTTCTCCTCTTTTATTTATGATTGTGTTTATTTGGGTACTTGCTCTTTTTTCTTGATGTGTCTGCTTAAAGGCTTGTTGATTTTGTTCCTCTTTTCCTGGATTCATTTATTTTAGAATTGTGCTTTTCATCTCTATGTCATTTAATTATGCTCTGATCTTGGTTATTTCCTTCCCTCTACTTGCTCTGAGTTGCCTTTGTTGTTGTTTTTTGAGTTCTTGTAGGTATAGGGTTAGGTTGTTTATTTGAAATGTTTCCATATTGTTTAGGTAGGCCTGTATTGCCATGAACTTCTCTCTCAGGGACTGCCTTTGCTGTGTCCCATAAGTTTTGAATTGTTGTGAGTTCATTTTTGTTTGTTTCCAGAAAGTTTTTGATTTCTTCCCTAATTTCATTCTTGACCTATTCATTGTTTAATAGCATGATATTCAATCTCTATAATTTTGAGTGTTTTGGGTTTTTTCCCTTGGGGTTGCTTTCTAGTTTCAGTCCCTTGTGGTTGGAGAAAATGCTTGGTATGATGTTAATTTTCTTGAATTTGTTGAGGCTTGTTTTCTGTCCTATCATGTGGTTTATCTTTTAAAATGTTTCACATGCATTTGAAAAGAATGTGTATTTTGATTCTTTGGACTCTATATATATCAGTTAAGAGCTCTCTATATATCAGTTAAGTCTATTTCATCTAGGTCATTGTCCATTGCCACAATATCTTTGTTGATATTTTGTTTGGAAGATGTGTCCATTTTTCAGAGTGGGGTGTTAAAATCACCTACTATAATTATGTTGCCGTCAGTATCTTTCTTGAAGTCCTCCAAGATTTTCTTTATGCATTTGGTGCTCCTATGTTGGGTGAATATATATTTACTATGTTTATGTCTTCTTTGGTTCACAAGCCTACACTCAATCCACTGAGCTACACCAGCCAGGGCTTGTTTATGTCTTTTTGATGGACTCCTCCCTTGAGTATTATGAAGTGACCTTCTGGGTCTTTCTTTATGACCCCTTTTTAAGGTCTATTTTGCTCAATATGAGTATTGCTATCCTGGCTTTCTTTTTTTGTCCATTTGCTTGGAATATTTATTTTCAGCCCTTCACTTTCAGTCTGTGTTGGTCTTTTGTTCTGAGTTTGGTCTTCTGTAAGCAGCATATGTATGGGTCATGTTTTCTTATCCATTCTAGTATTCTGTGTCTTTCAGTTGGGATATTTAATTCATTTACATTTAAGGTTATTATTGATAGGTACTTATTCATTGCCACTTTTTGTACTCATGTTACTCTCTCTTTCACTGTTTTTCTTCTTATTCTTAAAGCAAACCCTTTAGCATCTTCTGCAGAGCTGGTTTGGAGGAGGCATATTCTTTGAGACTTCTTTTGTCTGAGAAGCTCCTTATTTGGCCTTCCATTTTAACTGAGAGTGTTGCTGGATAAAGTAGTCTTGGTTGCAGGCCTCTGGTTTTCATTACCTGGAATATTTCTTGCCATTCCCTTCTGGCTTGGAGCATTTCCATTGAGAAGTCAGTTGCTAGTTTTATCAGGGCTCCCTTGCATGTTACTTTCTGTCTTTAAGATTCTCTCTTTGTCTGGGAATTTTGCCATTTTAATTATGATGTGTCTTGAAGTGGGTGTCTTTGGGTTCCTCTTGATTGGGACTCTCTGTGTTTCCTGGATTTGTGTGACTTTTTCTCTCATCAAATTAGGGAAGTTTTCCATCATCACTTTTTTAAACAGGTTTTCTACCCCTTGCCCTTTTTCTTCTTCTTGAATCCCTATTATATGGATATTATTACATTTCATGTTGTTCTGCATTTCCTTTAATCTCTCTTCATTCTTGAGAATGAAGCCTCTTTTCCTTGCCTCCTTTGTTCTGGGTGTTTTTTTCTACCTTGTCCTCCAGCTTGCTGTTCCAATCCTCTGCATCATCGAGCCTGCTTTTGATTCCTTCTACTGTGTTCTTCAGTTCAGAAATTGTATTCTTCGTTTCCTCTTGGCCCTTGTTGATAGTTTCTATTTCCTGTTTCATGTTGATATAGTTTGCAATGAGTTCATTGTAGTTTCCCTGTAGTTTTTGGTAATTCACTGTGAGTTCATTGAACTTTCTGATAACTACTGCTTTGAACTCAATATCTGATAGTTGACTTGCCTCTATTTCATTTAGCATTCTTTCTGAGGCTTTCTCCTTTTCTTTCATTTGGGAATTGTTTCTCTGTCTTCCCATTGTTTGTGAGACTCTTCTTGTTAGCCTCTGCTTCCTAAATTATCTTTTCTGATTCCCTGGGTTTATGGTGTGAACTTCTATGGCAGAATACCTGTGAGATTTAGTGGTGTAGTTTCCTTGATCTCTCAAGCTCACTGGTCTTGGACTGTCGTTTAAGTTGGCTCCATGTTTGTCTTTGGGTTTCAATTGTTGTTAGGTCTTCTTTGGAGGGTCCTTTTCACCAGCTGGCTAACTGAGGGTCACTCTGTCCACCACCTCTTGTATTCTGTTGTGCAGGTGTGGGCAGGTGTGTTGAAGCTGGTTCTTCCATGTGTACAAGGTTTGGAGGATTCTCTTTTACTCTTATTCAGTTGTTTGTTCTGGGTAATTTCTCCACTATTTAGTTGTATTTCCAGATAGGTCCTGGATTGAGGCTAGTGTGCCTTCTGCTCCTTCCTTCACCTTTTTCTGTTGTTATCTGTTGGTGGTTCCTTTGTTGTTGGGTTTCCTCTTCCAGCAGGTATCCTGATGTTGACAGCTTCCACCTACTCTTTTTTGTGGGCAGTTGGAGGGGGAAGGCAAAATGGTTTAAGACAGCAAGAGAGTATTCTATGATATTTACAGCAGCAGCTGGTAGACAAGAGATAGGAGATCCTTTGGCTATATATAGTGTTAACCGTGATATTCCCCCCAACTAGCCACTTTTTAGAAAGAATGGAAAGAAGCTAAGACTCTTGTTGGGGAGGGAAGGATTGTGAGTTGGATTTAGAAGGCAGTGAGGTCTTAGGAGGTCAGATTCTGAGGTAAAGTGAGAGTAAAGAATAAAAAATAGGTGTAGTGTGTAAGAGAATAGAATTAACCACAACAATAATAGAGTTCAGGAAACTATGAAGGGGGCTAAGATGTGGGAGGGGTGTTGTGTAGTGTTTACAATAGTATGGGACAGCTGTTATTTACAATAATAATGGAGCAAGAATCATATGACAGAATCTATGTGATCTGGATAACCAGAATAGGGAGTATAGGACCTTGAGTAGTGTGCTAATCAAACACAAGTGAAGTGAAGGACAGTAAATTAGCAATACATTTTGAAAGAGAGAACAGGGGAAACCTGCCAAATGATACAATATACCCAGCCAAGCAAAGGAGACTAAACAGAAAGAAGAGGAATTCCAAAATTCTAGTAAAATAAAAGATGTAAGAATAATTGTAAAATGATAATACAAAAATGCAATATCTTACAAGTTCTCTGTAATAGCAAAGTGAAGTCTGTCTCACTGTCTCAGCTTTTGGGATGCTTCCTCTTTAGGTCCAACTCTGGTCTTTTCAGAGTTCCAGGTTTTTTGGTCTCACTTGTGGTATTTAAAAAAAGAAGAAGTGGGAGAGATAAAATTGGAGAGAAAGGAAGAAGGAATTATACAATAAAGAAGAAGAGAGAGGAAAAAGGAATTGAGAGGTAAAAAAGAATAAAAATTTAAAAATACAAAATTATGCTAAAAAAAGAAAGAAAAAAAAGCCTCTTGCTCATTTCAAACTGGCCACACCAATTTTTCTGGTCTTTCTGGCTGCAGCAGGCTGAGGAGCTTTTCTCCCTTCCCAATTCACACTCAGACAGCCTTGCACACACTCTTGCCAGAGCTAGCCTCTCCAGAGGCCTTGGGTGTAGGATCCAGGCCTTCCACAGAGCACACATCTTCGCAGGTTACAGTGGCCAGGCCACCTCCAGCCCCATGGATTAGTGCATGCATGATTCCCAGGGCTATGGGGGCATGCAGGGCTTCCTGCGCCACATCAGAGGTGCTACCTGGCTGGGTGCGGATGAGTCCAGAGTGATTGCTCCAGGAAAATTCCCCAAACAGTGTCTCTTTTTCACTTTCTCTTTTTCAGAAATTCCTCCTATTCAAGCTTGCTGCTCTGCACAGTGGCCTGACCTCTCACACAGCCCAATTCTCCAACCAGACCAGGGACTATTGGGGTCAGGGACCATCATAGCCCACCTCTCAACTCTCCCCAACTGGCATCCACAAACTCTGTGAGTTCTCACAGCCCCTGTGTGCTTGCCACTTAGCCCTTATTCCCCTCTCTGTGACTTCAAGCAACCAGGTCTCTCCTGGTGCTGCTCAAACTTTGTTTGGCTGGGAAAGAAGCAGTTGACCCAGCTGTCTCCCAAGAACCCTGTGGCAGACCTGGCAGACACCAGGCCTGGGGCTGCAGCCACCCTGGTCCCTGTGCTGGTCCCTGGGACTTTATTGTCCTGAAGCACTCTTCTTACCATCTGGTTTTTCAATGTCCGCTTCAGTTTTTGGTCTCCTATTTTCATATGTGCTGGGTGTACCACTGGCTGTTTGCTCTGTTCCTCCATAGATTGGCTAGATTTTTCTCCCGTGTATAGCAGGAAGTGGACTCTGCTCCCTCCTACCTCGCTGCCAGCTTCCCACCCTTTTTCTCTATGTCTTTTCTTATGCCAGTACCAGACTGTTTTGATTACAGTGGCTTTACAGTATAGTTTGGTACCAGGTATTGTGACCCCTCCTAGTTTGTTCTTCTTTCTCAAGATTACTGAGGCTATTTGCAGTCTACATTTGAGGTTATTATTGATAGGTATTTATTCATTGCTGTTTTTCCCTTTGCATTTGTGTTCCTCTCTCTTTCTTCATTTTCTTAAAGCAGTCCCTTTAGCATCTCTTGCAATGCTGGCTTGGTGGAGATATACTCTTTTAGCCATTTTTTTTTTGTCTGGGAAGCTCCTTATTTTGCCTTCTATTTTAAATGAGACCCTGCTGGTTAGAGCTGTCTTGGTTTCAGGATCTTGCTTTTCATTACTTGGAAGATTTCTTGGAAGAGTCCCTTCTGGCTTGGCAGAAACCCTTTTCTGTTGAGAAATCAGCTGATAGCCACATTGGAGCTCCCTTATATGTTATAGCTGTTTCTCCCTTGCTGCCTTTAAGAGTCTCTCTTTGTCTTTCAACTTTGCCCTTTTAATTATGTGTCTTGGAGTGGAGTTCTTTGGGTTCACCTTAATTGGGACCCTTTGTGCTTTCTGGACTGCATAACTTTTTCCCTCAGCAAGTTAAGAAAATTTTTTGTCATTACTTTTTCAAACAGGGTTTCTAACCTTTGCTCTTTTCCTTCTCCTTCTGGTATTCCAATGATGCAAATATTATTACATTTCATGTTGTCCTACAGCTCTGTTAAACTTTCTTCATTCTTTTTGAGTGTTTTGTTTCTGTTTTGTTGCTCTGAGTAGGTGTTTCTTTCTACCTTGTCTTCCAACACAGATTTGATCCTCTGCTTCATCTAGCTTCCTCTTGATTCCTTCTAGTGTTTTTTCTCATTTCAGATATCGTATTTTCATTTCCTACTGGCTCTTATCATAGTTTCTATGTCCTCTTTTATGCTGATGTAGTTCTCTCTAAGTTCCTTATAGCTCCCCTAGTGTTCCATGTAGTTCTCACTGAATTCCTTGAGCATCCTTATAAATATTAGTTTGAACTCTATGTTCAACTCTATATTCTTTTTTGAACTCTATATTTTGAAATGTATGATTGAGTGATTGCTTCAGTTTCATTTAGCATTCTTTTTGGGGACTCCTCCTTTCCTTTTGATTGGGGTTGTTTCTTTGTCTCCCCATTTTAGGCAACTCTTTTTGTTTATTTCTGTGTGTTAGATTGACCTGCTTTGACTGCCTGTCTTTGTGGGGTAGACTTCTGTGGTAGGAGACCACTGGGACTCAGTGGTGCAGTCTCCTTGATCTCCTGAGCTTGATTCTCTTGGGGTCATACCCTTAAGCCATTTATGTGGGCTCTTGTGCTATAAATAGATTTTGGGTTTTGTTGGACCTTTGTTTGGTGGGTTCTTTCCTCTGGATGGCTGACTAAGAGTCATGTCATCCACCATGTCTTTTATGCTGTTGTACAGGTGCTGCCAGAACAGAAAAACACAACCCAGGAAGCAAAATCCACACCTGCAAAAATACCCCCCACCCACAACCACACTATCAACAACAAATGAGTATTATTAATAAGGTAGAAAGAGATTAAGACCATTATAAGAAAGAAAAATGAATATGAGAGGACTAATGGGAAAAATGATTTTGAAAGGGTAGAGGGAGGAACAATAATAAGAGGGAAAAGAGAAATTAAGATAAAGGAAAAAAGAAAATAAATTTTACAATGTAAATTAAAAAGGGAGGGAAGAGGACAAAATGGAGTAAGAAAAGGGAAGAGTATAATATGAAGTTTTTCAAAATTAAAAAACAGATAGAGGAGAAATAGGAACAAAATTTAAAAAAAAAACAGCCCCCACTACAATATCAATGACCAATGAGCAAAGACTAATAAAGGTGGAAGGAGAATAAAAAGGGAAAAATAAGAAAAAGATTATGAGATGTCTAAAAGAAAGAAAAGTGATTCTGAGAGAACAGAGGTAGAAGAAATAATAACAGTAAAGAATAAAAACCAGGCTAAGAGAGAGAAAAATAAAATTTAAAATTTAAAAAGGGTAGGATGAATGTAAAATGGTGTAGGACAGGGAGACAATAAAATTTGGATTTGAAATACTAAAATAGTGAACATCTAGGAATAAAATTGAAGAAATACAACAGCCACCATATCAACAATAAAGAAGCAAAGATTAATAAAGGTTGAGAGAGAATAAGGATATGTAAGAAAGGGGAAAAGAATGAAATGACTAATGGCAAGAAAAATGATTTTGAGAGACTGGAGGAAGGAGAAATAGTAAGAATGTAGAGTAGAAACAAGACATACAAATGGAAAAAATAAAATTTAAAACAAAAATAAGGAGAGGGAGAAAGAAGGCAAATTGGAGTAAGAGAAGGGAGAAGTAAAATATAAGATTTGAAATAGAACTAAAATTAAAAAAATAGTGAAATAACAGGGGCAAACTTAAAGAAAAAGACAAAATATTAAAAAGCTATGCCAGGAAAAAAGTAACACAAATAATGAATAAGACTGTCTCAGTGGAATCTAGTGTTTGCCATTGTCTTCTCTCTCTGGATCTACCCGTGGTCATGTCAGATGGTATCCTATCTAGTTCTAGGTAGCCTGTTCCCAGCTACAAGCAATCCACAGTCTGTGACTAACTCCTTCAGGCCTGGCTGGTCTTCCTTGTTCTGTCCTGATAGCTTTCCATCAGCACATGGCCTAGGAGTGGTTGGTCTGATGTTTGAAAGCACTGCCAGCACCACCTCCATCTGTCTCCAAAGGAGACCTCTGGTGCTATTGGGAGGGTAGATTCCCTGGGTCAACCATGGGAGGCACTGTTCAGTCTTCAGGAACGATAATGGGAGTGTTTTCCTCCACCTCCCCACCACTTTTCTTGGTCCGCCCCAGATTATTTCCAACAATGTATATTTTCTGATGAATTATCTGTCTGTTTCCTCTGAGGGGCCAACCTGTGTAAAAGGGTCAGCTCTTTCTGGCTTGCCTCTAAAGGCAGCTCTGTGTAAGAGCAGAGGTTGGGCAGTGCCCTGAATACCCTTTGCTGTGCCTATCTCCAAACTCTCTGCTCTGCTGGTTTTAGTGGATCAGAGCCCAAAGAACCAGTGAATCTCGTAGTGCCTGACAGAAGTTCAGAAGTGGCCCTTTCAGAGCTCCTTCTTTCCCCTGTGGGTATGTGACAAGCAGTGGTCTTCTTTGGCTTGTCTCACTGATCTACAGAGCCTGCAATCCCTTGGGTGGTGGTTGGGCACACCTGCCTATGAGGGGACCTGCTTGGCTGCAACAAATCTCAGGCTCTCAGCTCCTGGCCATCCAGTCCTCAGCCTATCACTCTTGTTGGAGACTCAGACCCGAACTCCACCAGCCACACTAAGTTGGGACCCAGAGTCCCTTTGAGGTGCCACTTTTGGTTCTTCCTGCACAGCTGGACTCATTGGGAATGAACTGTATTTTCCCTCTGGTTCCTTTGTTGGCGGAACCACTGCACACACAAGCACAGGGTCTCTGCCCTGCTATGCCTCAGCTTCTCTTTAAAAAGTCTCTCTGTGCCACCCACACTGCAGCCCTGAGCCATGGGCTGGCTCTCCATGTGCTTCACCTCCGCCAAAAGCAGAAAGTCTCACAACCAGGTCTGTCCACAGCCTGCCAGTGCTTCCAAAGGTTTTAGGAGATAGAGTTTCTCTCTAGAGTTCTCCTGGTTGACGCTGCAGCTATGGACATACTGCTGTCTCTGTTATATGCAGTCCAAGTATCCCAGACTTTGTATATATTTCCAAGCCTCTCCCAATTAGAATTGGGGGGTTTCTCTATGTGGGACCAAGGCACCACTTGAGGAGGGGAAGGAGGTTCTAAATTGCATATTCTATCTGATCTCTCCTTTGCTGCAGATACCTGGCACAGGGCACTTTTTCCTCAACTTATAAAATTTCTTACCAGATGGTGCAAAGCATACTCTGTATGTACCCCCGGCTTCAAAAATTCTTATCAGCTAAGGCTCTGTTGATTGTTCAGTTCATTTGTCAGAAGATCAGCTGAAAATCCATGCTGGGGACACAAGCAAGTAGGCTCAGCTTCCACCTAGTTGGCTGTCATCCTCATTCCCTTTATGACTTGAATACAGTTTGCTTATCCACTAATCCACTGTTTTTTGTTGTTTTCACATTCTGGCTATTGTGAAAAAAGCTTCTTTGAACACGTAGGTACATGTATTTGTTTGAGAAACTGTTTTCAATCCTCTTAGGTATATACCCAGGAGTGGAATTGTTGGATTGTATGGTAATTCTATGCTTAACTTTTTGAGAACTTTTTGAGAAATTACTAAACTGCTTTTTACAGTGGCTATACCACTTTACATTTCTATCATCCATGAACAATGGATTCAATAGTTCTACATTCTCACCAGCACTGTTTTTTTGTGTGTGTGTGGGGCATCCTAGTGGTTATAAAATCATAATTTTCCTGGGATTTTAACTTTGTGCAACACATTGTGTAAGAACCTTTGAGAACATACCAGATAAAGGGGGACAGGAAGGCCCCTGAGCTTTCTATGGACTCCAGGGACATGTATGTTCTTTGTTGTCAAGACAGTCATCTTACAGGGATCCACAGAATGTCACTGACATGCAGGCACTATAGAAATTATTTAAACTCCTATATGTGATTGCCAAATTTATAAAATGAGCATTAATAATTATGTCTTTCTTCCCCAAAGGAGCCCTGACCAGAGAAGACCATGACTTGTGAAATGTAGCACCTTGAGGCCTAGATCTTTAAGTTTGGCCCATGGTGGCTATGAGTAAAAAGAATGTGTGAAACTGTTCAGGCAGATATCTAACCCTCTGCAGGGTCATCTAGATATGCTAACTCATGTGAACTCATGTGAACTCTTATGAACTCATGAACAGTTCAATTAGTGTCTGAGAGAGGACAAGAGTTATAGAGTAATCCCAAATTGTGCAATATATTTTCTTTTAGCAAGAAGAGGACATACAAGTTCAAGTTTCAGTTGAAAAAATAATATGTTGGGAGTTTGCTGAATGTGAACTGTTTGCTTTTTTCCATGTCCTTGATTGTATTTAAATGGCATGAAGTAATGGGTTAGATGAAAAACAAGACCCAAGTATATACTGCCTTCAGGATACTCATCTCAGATACAAAGACAAAGATAGGCTTAAAAAGAAGGAGAGGAAGATAATACCCCATTCTGATGGAATCCAGAGAAAAATAGGTATAGTGGTACTTACATTAGACAAAATAGGTTTTAAGACAAAAAGATAATAAGAGATAAAGATGGACATTTTATAATGATAAAGAGGACAAGTCAATCAAAAAAGACATAACGACCCTGACTGGTGTGGATCAGTGGACTGAGGACTGGCCTGTAAACTGAAAGGTCACCAGTTTGATTCCTAGTCAGGGCACATGTCTTTGCTGTGAGCCAGGTCCCCAGTTGGGGGCACGTGAGAGACAACCAATCAATGTATCTGTCACACATTGATGTTTCTCTCCCTCTCTTTCTCCCTCATTTGCCCTCTCTCTAAAAGTAAATAAACTAAAAAATGTAAAGATATAACATTTTTTAATTTTTAAAAAGATTTTATTAATTTATTTTTAGAGAGAAAGGAAGGGAAGGAGAGAGGGAGAGAAACATCAACATGTGGTTGCTTCTCACACACCCCCTACTGGGGACCTGACTCGCAACCCAGGCATGTGCTCTGGCTGGGAATTGAACTGGCAAGCTTTTGCTTTGCAGTCCAGCATTCAATCCACTAATCCATACCAACCAGGGCAAAAATAAAGACATAATATTTATCAATATACATGCATCCAACCAAGGAGCACCAAAGTATGAAAACCATTTAATGACATAGCTAAAGGGAGAAACTGAAAAAAAAAACAAAACAAAACCAAAACCAATTATAGTAGGGGACTTGAACACCCCTCTTGTAGCAATGGTGCATTATCCAGAAAGACAGTCAATAAATAATAGCCTTCAGTGACACATTGTACCAAGTGGATTTAATTGATACTTATAGAACTTCCCATCTTATAATGACAGGATATGTATTATTTTCAAGTGTATATGAAACATTCTCAAGGATAGACCATGTGCTGGGGTCCAGAACTAGACTCAATAAATTTAAGAAGACTGAAATTATACCCAGAGTATTTTCTGAGCACAATGGTATGAAGTTGTTAATTAACCACAATAAGGAAGCTAGAAAAAAGGATAAATATGTAGAGATTAAACGATATGCTACTGACCAACTACTGGGTCAAAGAGAAAATAAAAGAAAACCAAAAAATACAAAGAGACAAATGAAAATGAAATGATGACATATCAAGTTTGGGGGATGCAACAAAAATTGCTAAGAGGAAAGTTTATACCATTACAGACTTACCTATAGAGACAAGAAACATCAATTAAATAATTTAACATTACACCTTAAAGAACTAGATAAAGAAGAACATATGAAACTTAGCAATGGAATAGAGACCAAAAACAACAGAAAAAAATTAATGAAATGAAGAGCTTGTTCTTTAAAAGTAAACAAAATTGACAAACCTCCGTGGAGGAAAAAAACTAAGGAAAAACTAAGGAAAAAAGAGATAAGGCTCAAATATAGAAAATCAGGATTATAAAAGAAGTTACAATGGATACCACAGAAATATGAAGATTATGCAAAAATGTAATGAAAGGCTATACACCACTAAATTGGATAACCTAGTAGAAATAAACAAATTTTTAGAAGACTGCAACCTTTCTAGACTAAATCATGAGGAACTGGAAAAGGTTTAGGCCCATCACTAGTAAGGAAGTTGAAACAGTAATCAAAAACCTCCCAAGAAACAAAACTCCGGAGCATATGACTTCACTGGTGAATTCTACCAAACATTCAATAAAGATTTAATACCAGTACTTCTCAACCTCTTCCAAAAACCTGAAGAACAGGGAATATTTACTTCTTAACATGGTTTACAAGGAAAATATTACCACGATACCAAAACCAGGAAAGGTCATTTAGGAAAAATTGCAGGCCTCCAACTTTGATGAACATATATGCAGAAATCCTAAGGAAATACCTACAAATCAAATACAACAATAAATTTAGAAGATCATCCACCACAGTCAAGTGGGATTCATTCCAGGGATGTGAGGATGATTCAACACTCAGAAATTAATCAATGTGATATATCACAGTAACAAAATAAAACACAAATCAGACTTCCTGTCAAGAAGTAGGTAAATGGAGTAGGGGAATGTTGTGCTTGCCTCCTCTCTTAACTACAACAAAATTACAACAAAATTATAGAACAATCTCCTTGAGAACCATCTGACAGGAGTCCTATTGCTAAGGATATAAAGAAGCAGCAATGTTAAGACTGGTAGGAGGGGAGGAAACTTGAAATGGGCTGGTCCCACACCCACTTGGAGTGGTTAAGAATCAAGAGGAATATCTCTTGATTTCCTATGGAGAAAATCAAGCTGTGGAGGTTTGCCCTGGGGAATGAGAGAGTCCCAGCCCCACACCAGGCTATTCAGACCAAGGCACCAGTGCCAGAGAGGAGTCCCCAATATATCTGGCTGTGAAAATCAGCAGGGACTCCTTCCAGATGTAATGCATGGCTGCTGTAGATCCAAGCATCCTCTGAAATGTCCCTAGCACAGACTCACTCGCTCACAGATGCACACCCTAAGTGCCAGTGAAAGAGCAGTAGCTCAAAAAGCACCAGGGACATAAGGAGAAGAACTGCATTGTTTGGTTCAGGGCAAGGGCTGGAAGGGCAGCTCTCTCTGGGATAGAAGTGCTGGCAAGTGTGATTGTTTCATTGTTCAGTCCATCTCCCTCAGAGCTGACAGGCACAGGTGGAAGTGCTGGCAGGCTCCATTGTTCTTTTGAGCCCTTCCCTCCCCAGCCTGTAGACACAGGTAGGCCCCAAGTCTGAATATCCATCAACCTGGCTAACACTGCTTGCCCCATCCTGGTGATGCCGTGAGATTTCACCTCACCCAGCTCATGTACCCCCTCATTTTTGAGGTTGATCCTCACAAACATCCATCCTTGGCCCATGATTCAGACTTTCCTAAAATTTCTCAAGGGCCACAAGCCCTAAACAAGCAGCAGCTGGCCTTGGTGTGGCCTGTACTTCTTGCTAAGTGGCTGTAAGCCTGACACTGGTGTCAGAAAGCCTTAGTTCACAGCATAACCTCTCCCAGGAACATCCAAGTCCAGAATAAGCAGCTACCAACTGCAGGTCAGGTTGTAGGTCCTATCAGGTAGATCCAGGCCAGACACAGGCAGTGGCTAATGTTGGTTTTCACCAGATCCACTCCCAAGAGGCCCCAAAACTAATACACCTGGTGGCCACCTTCATATCAAACTAGAGCACGACAGAGTTACCTACACAAATGACATACCCAAAGGCTGAACTAAGCAGACTAGAGCCTCCCCCCTAAAGAGAATCCCCCTCTGTGGGGGTCAGCCCTTGCATAAGAGCTCATCTGCTCTAGTTATGGCTAGTACTCATTGCCAGTCAGCCTGAAGACAATCCCATCACTGATGTGCCAACAGCAATTAAGTCTCAACTACAACAAGAGGGGGCATACAACACACACAAGGAACACTCCTGAAGCACCCAGCTTAGGTGACCAGGGATACTGTGCCACAGGGCCCCACAGGGCCTCAACAGCATAAAGCCACCTGCCAATGCTGGGAGATGTATCAGATCCCCCTAATATGTAGAAACAAAAATAGGGAGAGAGCCACACTGAAGAGACCAACATGCCCCAAATGAAAGAACAGGACAAAATTCCAGAAAAAGAACTAAACAAGATGAGGGCATAAAATCTACAGACAGACTTCAAAACATTGATGATAAGGATGCTGGATGAACTTAGGGGAAGAATAGATGAGCTCGGTGAGAACTATACAACCAGTCAGAAATAAAGAATAAGAGTACAATAACTGAGATAAAGAATACATTAGGTGGAGGACTTCCGCCAAGATGGAGGCATAGGTGGAAACACTCTGCCTTCTCTCACAACCAAGTTTAAAAACAACAAAGTTTTAGTGACAAAAATACAGCCAAACCACAGAAAATTGAACTATACAGAAGTCTGACAAAAACAAAACTTTCAGCCAAACTGGTAAGAGGGGCGGAGCCAGCAGTAGAGTGGGGTCGGGCAGGAAAGATCCACTGAACTGACCAGGGTGGGCAACCCAGGCATGCCGGCAATGGGTGGACCCCAGGTGTGGTGTAGCAGCGGGCGGACCGAGTGAGGGAGTAAGGTGGAGGACCCACTGAGGGCTGACCACTGTCACACATTTCCAAGCAGATAAACCAGTGAAGGAGTGTGCAGTGAGACAGACTGTGCAGGCCCCAGTGGCGGGAAGATCAAATTCAAGGAGTTCATCATCACTAAGCCCTTGTTATATGAAATGTTAAAGGGACTTATCTAAGAAAAAGAAGATAAAAAAGTGAACAGTGAAAGGACATTAAACTCACAGTTATTAACAACCACACCTAAAACAAAAGCAAACTAAGAGGACAGCTAGATCAGGAGCAAACCATAGAAATGAAGATCGCATGGAGGGTTAGCAACAAGTTCCCATAAGATTGTCAACAAAAAATGTACAGGCCAAAGGGATTGGTGTGAAATACTCAAAGCAATGAAAGCTAAAACTTGTGACCAAGATTAGTCTACCTAGCAAGGATATAATTTTAAATCAAAGGACAGACAAAGAACTTACCAGACAAACAGCATTAGTTCAGCACCACCAAACTAGTATTAAAGGAACTTTTTAAAGAAGAACATAAAAATATGATTAATAAAATGGCACTAACTACACACCTATCAACAATCCCTTTAAGTATAAATGGATTAAACATTCCAGGCAAAAGACACAGGGTGGCTGAATGGAGAAGAAAACAAGACTTGTGCATCTGCTGCCTACAAGAGACTCACTACAGATCCAAAGACACACACAGACTTAAAGTAAAAAGATGAATTGCAAGATATTTCATGCAAATAGAAACAAAAAAACAGCTGGGGTATCAATAGTTGTATAAGACAAAAATAGCCTTTAAAACAAGGGTTGTTAAGTAGTTTTCTGTTTTTTCCTCCCAGCCCAGCCCACACCCCCCATGCTCCTCACCTCCCTCCCATTTCCACCCCCCTTAGTTGTTGTCCATGTGTCCTTTATACTAGTTCCTGTAAATCCTTCCCCTTTCCCCCTGAAATTCCCTCCCCTCTCCCCTCTAGTCCCTTCCCCCTTGCTCTCTATTTCAGTGTCTGTGTTTTTATTTTGCTTGCTTGTTTGTTTTGTTGTTTAGCTTCCTATTAAAGATGAGATCATATGGTATCTGTCTTTCAACACCTGGCTTATTTCACTCAGCATAATACTTTCCATTTCCAACCATGATGTTGCAAAAGGTAGTAGCTCCTTCTTTCTCTCTGCTGCATAGAATTCCACTGTGTATGTGTACCATAATTTTTTGATCCATTCATTTACTGATGTGCACCTAGGTTGCTTCCAGCTCTTGGCTATTGTAAATTGTGCTGCTATGAACATTGGGGTACATAGAAAAATATGAATCTTAATGACAATGGCCAGTACTGTTGGTTCACCATGTACCTGAAATAATTCTCGGAGTCTCATATTGGTTAACCTCTATAATTTTCACAATTACCCCATGAGGTAGGTACTATTATCATCCCAGCTTCACGGATGAAGAATCTGAGGTTTGTCAAGTTTAAATAACTAGGACACCCAGCTTGTAAATATCAGATCTGGTTAATGCATTCAGGGAAAGCTTTCTCTCTCAACTACCACACCAACTAGCAGCGGTAATCATTACGTTCCCATCAGGATAACTGTTGGAACCCTACACCTTTATATGTGTGTACTCACAGTCATGTATGCACACCCATACACATCTACCTAGCTATATAGAAAAGCACGAACTTACATAATATATTCAGTTTCAATCTCTGAGCCCAGAGGGTTCATGAGGTTTTTTTCTCTTTCTGAATCAGTGACATTCTTCTCCAATAATGAGGAGCGTGGTTTCCATTATCTACAATACATTTACTTATTTGATCAATCCTCCTCTATGTAGCCAGACCTTGTGCCACCCTTTTCCCCTCACCTACCTTAATATATCAAATTGGAATTCTGAAAAAGGCCCTATGCAACCAGTGACTGTTTAGTCACTGGCTCCCACTGATTTTTGTTCTATAGATTTCCCCCCATGGTGCACAAAAGCATCAGATAATACTATTATGAAGAGATATTTATTGAGAATATTTCTATCTCTTCTAATACAGAATGTAGAATATTTAACATAAAACATTTGATAAAATGTCAACACTCCATACCATCCAAGGAGAAAAAGAGAGGGATAAAAAGACAAGAAGGTGGGGGGAGAGGGGGGGCTGGGATGGGAGAAATAGACAAAAAACTGTACTTGAAAAAAATAACTAAATAAAATTTTTAAAAAATGTCACTACTACCTTTACCACAATAATTCTCGTTTCCATTAAAGTTTGTTGGTGAAATTGTAAAGAAATTTCTATTCTTGATTAGTGCTAAGGAAAAGTAGATGGTATTAAGTGGGGATGGATGAAGATAGTGTAATAAGAATCCAATAAGATGTGTTGCTATATCTGGCCTTTATTTACTCACCTCCCCTATAATTTCCAATACATAATATTCTATGCAGACACTGGGAAAATAAATGAATATACAGGATCCCTGGTTATTTATCAAGTGCAGTAGGTTAAGTTCATTTCTGGGTTTTATTCACAAAGTAATCAAGATCTCAGGTGCCACGGACGCAGCTCCCTTGAAGAACAAGGTGAAATTCAGGTTCCACTTACAGTCCCATCTCTCAATTCAGCCATTAGAACAATGGGTTTTTGTGGTTGAGTAATTCTTTGAGATTCTATTTTCAGAGGGATCTGCAAAAGTTAAATAGCATATGAGAACGAGTTAATGAAGCACTGTCAACAACAGAAGCAAAATAGATGAGATATGTAGAGGATGATAATGCTTTACAACTACATAAAATTACCTTAGCATAATATATCTCTGATTCTTTTTACTTATGTGGTAAGCTGTGTCGAGACTGGTCAGTAAAATCATTCATTGATACATACTTTGAAGAAAATATCAATATAGCAACTATTCTGTGCCAGGCCAGAGACAAAATTATGTTGTTTTGTGTTTGTTTTTTATTTTAAAAAACTTTAAGTAAAAACAATGAGTTCTTAAAGCCAGATTCTTTGGCATTCTGGCAAGCTATTTGGAAAATTCATATAGAGTTAATTTTGTGTGCAAAGTAATCCCGAATATGTATTACATGTTTTCATTGTATGGGTCATCCTCAACTTCTAGGGCACAGTCATCTAACCCAGTGGAAACCTTCCAGTTTTGTGAAGGGAAAAGCTCTTTGTGAAACCTCGTGCCTGTTTTCTAGTATCTCCTGGCTCTCAAGTATAATATAAATGGTGACTTTTTGAAGACCATACATTATTCTGATTTTCTCTACTTCACTTTTCTTTTTATTAAAAGCTCTTCAGTAAATAAACAGTGTTATCAACAATCAACACAAATGATCCTGAAATACTCAAAAATAAAAATTCTCTACTTAATGAATGAATGACTCAAATAATATTCTTCTATGAAGTAATAGACTAATTTTTTATCTCCATTCTCACTCAGTCACTTCTTCAGTGTTGGGGGAGCTACCAATATAGTAACCTTCTGATCTCAATTGACTGAAGGGCAAGAAAATTGTCATGAAGGGTGAGAAGCACCAGCCATTGATGACTGGGAGCTTGCAGAGACTGTCTGCCTCACCCCAGGTGTACCAGAGGCCCACTGCCCCTCAGGGCTGAGGCCCTGTTTTTACACACTTTCAGGACTGCTACACAGCTGCCCAAAGCCACAAATAAGATGCAAACCACCTTCCTTCTCCACCTCTTCTCTCATAGAGCCTACTTAAGGGAAGGAGCCGCATACATAATAAATGTATAAGTGCTAGAAATAAGCCTTATTATAGGGCCTTGCTTGATATGAGACAATAGCAGCTATTTTGTATCTTCTTCAGAAGAGAGATTCCAGTTCATTCTATTAACATAAAACCTTTTTATTTTATAATTTCAAATGGAATGTATATCCCTTCCCTGTACACAGACTAATACACATAGGAAAAGCACACTGCAAATGTTATTTGTTAAATTTTTCTTTTTTTGTTTATATTTTTTTTCTTGTCTAATTTATTTTTTTAACTGCTGTTCAAGTACATATTTCTGTCTTTTACTCCCATCCCAGCCCACCCACCCTAAATTTTTCTAATTAAATCATTTAAAATTCGTATCCAAATCTCCAGATTAACTAAAAAAAAAACAACAAAACTCTTCAAGCATTTCCTGCATGACATAAAGCACCACTGGGAATTTATGAAAGGAATACAATGAGGTGCTAGAGTTAAAGACATTCTTAGGTACAAAGAAAACACATAGAACCAAACTGAATGGGTTAATTATAAAGAATTAGGTTAGATGGTATGACTGATGATAACAACCTGCAGTAGCAATAACAGAACAGAGAACAGAATGGGCTCCAGACTTGATGGAGAAGGCTCCTAGAGGGACTTTCGGAATGAACTAGGACTTGAAGGATGAGAACAGAATGAGGAGTAGAGCAAGAATGTGATAGAGCTCTTATTAAGATATAAACAATCCCAACTTGATTGCAGAAGGGTTCTCAGAAGGAGGGTACAAGTAGCCAGATGGCCCTGGACTGTGGGAGTTCAGTACATCAGGCAGAAATGCTTTAACAAGTGATTCTCAACCTCATCTGCACATGAGAACTAAAGGAAGTGCTTTTAAACCCACACAAGATGAGTTATTTTAGAACCTGAGATGACCTAGGCATAGGATTTTTCAAAGCTCCCTGCTGATTTCATTGTTCAGCCAGGGGTTGAGGACCACTACCACAACTTAGCCTATGTTCTGGTAAAGAAGAGCAGCGTTCAAAAGTCATGACCCATTATTGTCATTGCACTTCAGGGCTGTGCACAGTGCTTCCACTCCCTTCCAGTGGACTTCAAACCAAATTTAAACTTTTCTCAAGGGACTCTGCACCATCATGTCACACTAACTGCATTAACTCTAGATGGTCTTTATAGTTGGGTATTTGTAAATCACAGACTTAGCACTCCAGAATAACAGGATCTTAAAGGTCACAGATGACTGCAGATTCTCTGGCCAACAGGATAAATTATTAAACAATGAATGAGCACAGTCATGCATATATATGCATATATATACATGTATACATATACAATACATGTATGTATATATATGTATCTAGGTTTAAGAAAAACTATCAATCAAGCATTATTTATGCAGAATGTGTGAAGAGTCTGACCTGTGTTTCTTTGCAAGGCTTGAAGGAGAAGACCTGCAGAATTCGGATGACAGCAAGCTTCATGTTCATTAGAGCAAACCTCATGCCAATGCAGTTCCGGGGTCCATTTCCAAAGGGCATGTATGCATAAGGATTTATGTTGTCCTTGTTTGACTTACTGAACCTGGTTCCACAACAGTAGATGAAAACAATTATCAAAACATGAACATCACAAGAGCTACATGTTTGAGGTTCTCACTTAGGCTCCTCAACCAGTAGTACACGGGCTACTTGTGTGGACTAGTCAGTGAGATCCTGCTCTGGTTATTTTGTTGTGAGAATTGTAAGCCACCAATCTTTTCCATTCCCTTTACCCTATAGGAGATTTTAGTCTCATTGAAGAGATGATATGAATACTGTTTAAAGGAAAATTTACCTTTTTTTCTCACTCTTTATTTTTAATCAATTAATTAATTAAATTTTAATTATTGTTCAAGTACAGTTTTCTGCCTTTTGCTCCCAGCTCAGCCCTCCCCACCTACCTCCCATTTCCCGGCCCACTTGTTTTTGTTTGTGTGTCCTTTATGCTTATTCCTGTAAACCCTTCCCCTTTTCCCCTGAAATTCCCTCCCCGCTCCCCTCTGGTCACTGTCAGCCTGTTCTCTATTTCAGTGTCTTTAGTTATGTTTTGCTTGTTTGTTCGTTTTGTTGTTTAGGTTCCTGTTAAAGGTGAGATTGTATGGTATTTGTCTTTCACCACCGGGCTTATTTCACTTAGCATAATGCTTTTCAGTTCCATCCATGCTATCATATTTGCCAATGATACCTCAGACAAAGGTTTAATCTCTAAAAATTTACCTTTAAACACTAACATCCATTCAGGGTGTTGAGGTATTCATACTCTGGAAGGTAAGTAGTAAATGAGACTAACTGAAGGAAAAGTAGGATCCTGCTCCATAAAACTCATGTTGGTCACACACTCATGCAGGAAGGAAGCAAGAATAATACTTCCCATTAGTTAAGTTGCTAGTTTTGTTTTTCTTCCTTCCCCTTCTCTGACCTATCCTCTATTGTCTCTCTCTCCTATTGAATAGCTTAATCATATGACTTACATGGTTGTATGATGCTCCTCTATTCTAGTGTAATCACTGATTTCCTTGTATATCTGTTCCACTAGGCTGTCAATTACTTGAAGATTACACCCAGCTTTATTTAAATTTGACTCCTCAATATTCAATTATATTAAGGAACTCAACAAATTGAAGAAAATTTAAATAATATCAAGCATTTTCTCAAACCACAAGAGCCTGAAACTAGAAACCAACCTCAAGAAAAAAGCTAAAAAACACTCAAATTTCATGGAGATTGAATAGCATTCTATTAAACAATGAAAGAGTTAATAATGAGATAAAGGAAGAAATCAGCATGTTTCTGGAAACAAGTAAAAATGAACACACAACAGTCTAACACTTATGGGACACAGCAAAGGCAGTCCTGAGAGGGAAGTAAATAGCAATATGGGACTACCTAAACAATATGGAAACATTTCAAACAAACAACCTAACACTACATCTACAAGAACTGCAGGAACAACAGCAAACCAAGCCCAGAGCAAGTAGAAGGGAGGAAATCACCAAGATCAGAGCAGAATTACAAAACATAGACACTAAAACAACAACCCAAAAGATCAATAAATCCAGAAGCTGGTTCTTTGAAAAGATAGACAAATCAACAAGCCTTTAAGCAGACTCATCAAGAAAAAAAAGAGAGAGGACACAAATAAACAAAACCAGAAATGAAAGATGGAAGATAGCACAGAGATAAAAAGGATTGTAAGAAATTATTACAAACAATTATATGTCAAGAAATTTGAATACCAAGGTAAAATGGACAAATTTCTAGAAAAATATAATCTCTCAAAACTGAATGAAGAAGAAACAGAAAGCTTGAACAGACCAATAACAGCTGATGAAATTGAAGCAGTAATCAAAAAACTCCCAGCACACAAAAGCCTTGTACTGGCCAGTTTTATGGGACAATTTTACAAAACTTTTAAGGAAGAGCTAACTCCGATTTTTCTCAGATTATTCCAAGAAATCCAAGAAGAGGGAAGACACTTAAACTGTTTTTACAAAGCCAGCATCATCCTAATTCCAAAACCAGATAAAGACACAACAAAAAAAAGAAAACCACAGGCCAATATCATCGATGAACATTGAGGATTTAGATGCTTAAATCCTCAACAAAATATTGACAAACTATATCCAGTAGTACATTAAAAAGACCATACACCATGATCAAGTGGGATTCATCCCAGGGATGCAAGAATGGTACAATATTCACAAATTAAGAAACATAATACGGTCTTCAGGCCAAGATGGAGGCATGGGTAGATACACTGTGCCTCCTCGCACAACCAAAATAAGAACAACAAAAATTTAGAAACAAAAAAATTAACCAGTACTGACAGAAAGTTGAACTGTATGGAAGTCCGACAACCAAGGAGATAAAGTAGACACATTCATCCAGACCAGTAGAAGGGGCAGAATCCAGTGGCTGAGTGGAGAGGGGTCTCAGCACAAAAAGCTGTGGCTGGAGGACCCAGGAACCCAATGGCAGCTGGTGGACCCAGTGAGGTGGCAAATTGTGGAGGGGCATGGCACACAACATAGCTGGCAAAATGGGTGGTCCCACATTCTCACACAGATAAACCAGGCAAAACTGGGGAATGAGATAAACCCCACAACCCAGGGATCCAGTGCCGGAAATTAAAGCCTCAAGACACCAATTGAGAACACCCCCTGGACCCACAGAAGAGTGTGTTAGAGAGACCTTCAGGGATTCAGGACATACACAAACCCACCCATACAGAAATCAGCACAAGAAGGACCCAGTGTGCTTGGGGAAAGCAGAAGAAGTGACTGAAATCCAGCAGAGAGCTGAGCAAGCACCATTGTTCTCTCTCGGACCTCTCCCCCACATACAGCATCACAACCCAGCAACTGGGTTGCCCCCTGGAATGCCTAAGGCTCCACCCCCACTACATAACAGGCATGTCAAGGCAAAAAAAAAAAAGGCCCAAATGAAAGAACAGATCAAAGCTCCAGAAAAAATACAACTAAGTGACCAAAAGATAGCAAACCTACCAGGTGCACACTTCAAAGCACTGGTGATCAGGATGCCCAAAGAACTGGTTAAATTTGGTTGCAAATTAGATAAAAAATGAAGGCTACAATAAGTGAAGTGAAGGAAAATGCACAGGGAACCAACAGTGATGGAAAGGAAACTGGGACTCAAGTCAATGGAGTGGACCAGAAGGAAGAAATAAACAACCAAACAGAAAAGAGTGAAGAAACAAGAATTCAAATAAATGAGGAGAGGCTTAGGAACCTCCAGGACATCTTTAAACATTCCAATATCCAAATTATAGGGGTACCAGAAGGGGAAGAAGAACAGCCACAAGTGGAAAACTTATTTGAATGCATAATGAAGAAGAACTTCTTCAATCTGGCAAAGGAAATAGACTCCCAGGAAATCTAGGAAGCTCAGAGAGTCCCCAAAAAAATTGAACCCAAGGAGGAACACACCAAGACACATCATAATTACATTACCCAAGATAAAATGAAGGACAGCATCCTGGAAGCAGCAAGAGATAAGGAGGCAATCACTTACAAAGGAGTTCCTATCAGACTGTCAGCTGACTTCTCAAAAGAGACCTTACAGGCATGAAGGGGCTGGGAAGAAGTATTCCAAGTCATGAAATCCAAAGACCTACATCCAAGATTGCTCTATCAGCAAAGCTTTCATTTAGAACGGAAGGGCAGATAAAGTGCTTCTCAGATAAGGTCAAGTTGAAGGAGTTCATCATCACCAAGCCCCTATTATATGAAATGTTAATGGGACTTATCTAAGAAAAAGAAGATAAAAAATATGTACAGTAAAATGACAGCAAACTCACAATTATTAACAATCATACCTAAAACAAAAACAAACTAAGCAAACAAGTAGAACAGGAAACAGAACCACAGAAATGGAGACATAGAGGGTTATCAACAGGGGAGTGGGCAGCGAGAGAGAAGAAAAAGGTATAGGGAATAAGTAGCATAGATGGTAGGTACAAAATAGACAGGGGGATGGTAAGAATAGTATAGGAAATGTAGAAGCTAAAGAACTTTTATGTATGATGCATGAACATGAACTAAAGGGGTGAGGGAATGTGGGTGGGAGAGGGAGTATGGGGTGGTGGGGAGTGAAGACAACTGTAATAGCATAAACAATAAAATATATTTTAAAAAAAGAAACATAATACATCACACAAACAAAATGAAAGACAAAACTCACATGATCATATCAATAGATGAGGAAAAAGCATTTGATAATAAGGCACAGCACCTGTTTGTGATTAAAAAAGACTCTGTAAAGTGGGAGTAAAAGGAGCATACTTCAACATGATAAAGGCCATATATGAGAAATTACACCTAATATCATATTCAACAGGGAAAAACTAAAAGCTTTCCCACTAAAATCAGGAACAAGACAAGGATGTCTGCTTTCACCACTTCAGTTCAACATAGTATTGGAAGTCCTAGCCACAGCAATCAGACAAGAAAGAGAAACAAAAGGCATCCAAATTGAAAAGGAGGAAGTAAAACTGTCACTGATTGTAGATGATATGATACTGTACATAGAAAACCCTATGCACTCCACCTAAAAACTACTCAACCTATTAAGCAAATTTGGCAAAACAGCAGGGTTCAAAGTCAATATTCAGAAATCAAAGACATTTTTGTACACCAACAGTGAAATACCAGAAACAGAAATCAGGGGGGAAAAAAATCCCATTTGCCATAGAAACAACAACAACAACAAAAAGGTACTAAGGAATAAAACTAACAAAGGAGGTAAAAAACCTGTACTTAGAAAACTAATCAACACTTTGAATAAAGAAACTAAGAAAGACACAAATAAATGGAAGCATATACTGTGTTCATGGATTGCAAGAATCAACATTATCAAAATGTCCATACTACCCAAAGCAATTATAGATTCAAGGCAGTCTCTCTTAAAATACCAATGACATATTTCATAGATATAGAACAAACATTTAAAAATTTATATGGAATCATAAACAACCTCAAATAGGCACAGCAACTTTGAGAAAAAAAGAACAAAGTAGGAGGGATCACAAACCTAATATCAAACTATATTATAAGGCCACTGTAATCAAAATAGTATGGCACTGGAATAAGAACAGAAATGCAGATCAATAGAACAGAATAGAGCCCAGAAATAAACCCAGGTCTTTATAGTCAATTAGTATTTGACAAAAGGGGAGGAAGCATAAAATGCTTGAAGAGTAAAAATAACTTCTTCAAGAAATGGTGTTAGGAGATCTCTACAGCTACATGGTAAAAAAATAAAATTTCACCACCAAATTCCACCATAAACAAAAATAAACTCAAAGATGGATAAAAGACTTAAATATAAGTCATAACACCATAAAAGTCATAGAGGAGAACATATGCAGGAAAATGTCAGCTATTTCATACAGCAAGATTTTCACCTATATGTCACCTAGAGCAAGGGACATAAATGAAAGAATAAACAAATGAGAACTCATCAAAATAAAAAGCTTTTGTATGACTAAAGAAAACATTAGCAAAATAAAAAGGGAATCAAGTATATGGGAACATATATTTGCTAATAATACCTCTGACAAAAATTTGATCTCCAAAATACATAAAGAATTCCACTCCAGGAAGACAAATAATCCAATTTAAAAATGGGCAAAGAACCTGAAAAGACACTTCTCCAATTATGACATATATAAGGCCCAGAGACATATGAAAGGATACTCAGCATCACCAGCTGCTGAGACATACAAATTAAAATTACAATGAGACACCACTTCTCACTGGTCAGAATGGCCATCATAAACAAATCAACAAATGACAAGTGTTGGTGAGGTTGTGGAGAAAAGGGAATCCTAGTGCACTTTTGGTGGGAATGCAGACTGGTGCAGCCACTGTGGAAAACAGAATTTCCTTAAAAAAAAAACAACAACTTAAAAATGGAACTGCCTTTTGACCACGCAATTCCACTGCTGAGATTATACCCTAAGAATCCTGAAACACGCCTTAGCTGGTGTAGCTCAGTGGATTGAGCCCAGGCCTCTGAAGCAAAGGGTCGCCGATTCAATTCCCAGTCAGGGTACATGCCTGGGTTACAGGCCAGGTCTCCAGTAGGGGACATATGAGAGGCAACACCACATTAATGTTTCTCTTCCACTCTTTCTCCTTCCCTCCCCCTCTCTGTAAAAATAAATAAATAAAATATTTTTAAAAAAGAATCCTGAAGCACCAATGAAAAACCCTCTGCACCCCACTGTTTATAGCAGCACAATTTACAATAGCCAAGTGCTGGAAGCAACCTAAGTGGCCATCAGTGAATGGGTGGACCAAATAACTGTGGTACATTTACACAATGGAATATTATGCAGCAGAAAGAAAGAAGGAGCTCCTACCCTTCGAAACATGGATAGACCTGGAGGGCATTGTGCTGAGTGAAATAAGCCAGGCGGTAAAAGATAAACATCATATGATCTCACTTATAAATGAAACCAATCAACAAAACAAACAAGCAAGCAAAATATAACCAAAGATATTGAAATAAAGAACAAACAGCAACCAGAGGGGGAGGGCGGTGTGGGATAACGGGGGAAAGTAGGGTAATCGTCATCAAGGAACATGTATAAAGGATCCATGGACAAAGCCAATAGGGGAGGGGAGGGTTGAGGGTGGGAGTTGGGGGTTGGTGGCATGGGGGAGTGTGGTGGAGGAAAAATGGAGACAATTGTACTTGAGCAAAATTAAAAAATCAAAAAAGAAAAGCAAAGTAAAAATGTGTACATATAAATGATTGTATGACCATAAGTTTGTCATCTGTACTAACAGACATCAATATATGTCCCAAGCAGCCCAGATCAGGAAGGTTTCCCTTTCTGAGAGGCCCAGTACCTTTCAGGTTGGAACTCCTCAGGCTCTGACCAGTACTCTGGGTCTCGGTGAAGAATAAAGCTTGGCACAATCACCACTGTCCCTTTGGGAATGAGCACCCCATTGATTTCCACATCTTTCTTACATACTCTTTCAAGTCTGCCAAGAACTGGGAATAATCTGAGAGATTCATTCAACACCATGTCAAGATACTCCATCTGGAACATGGCATCATAAGTGGGAGGTGCCTGGGAAGAAAAAAGAGATTTTGATAAATTGAGGTTTGAGATTAACTTTCAACTCAGTCTATGTAGTTCTATAGAAATGTTAGGAGCTCCAAAGGATACCTTGTATTGGTAAAGGGCTTTAGGATTTATAGACATTTTAATATCTATCATGTCCTTTTACTTGCTTAATAGTCCATTGAGATGTGTGGAGTAGTTATGTCTATGGGAGACTTTGGGACAATACTCTGAACAGGACCTGAAATCCCTCTTACTCTTAACTGAAATATGCCAACGTCACTGTACCCTTTCAAAAAGAGAGGTCACACTTCTGTACCAAGGAAAGAGAATATGTAAAAGAGCAAAATTCCTATCTGACATTAAGGTTTTTCGTTGAAAAATTATGCTTGCACAGGCATGGACAATGAGGGTGGGGATTGACTGTGGGAGTGCCAGGGTGAGGACAGAGGAGAGAAATGGGGAAAAAGGCAGGAGAGCTATAATGAAACAACAATAAAAAATAAAAATAATAAAACTTAAAAATTCTGCTTGCTAACTCTTTAGATGATATATATGATGGAACTGGAGAGCATTATGCTAAGTGAAATAAGCCAGGTGGTGAAAGACAAATACCATATGACATCACCTACAAGTGGAATCTAATCAACAAACAAACAAGCAAGCAAAATATAACCAAAGACATTGAAATCAAGAACCAACTGACAGTAACCAGAAGGGAGAGGGGAGGGGAAAAGGGGGAAAAGGTTGAAGGGTTTACAGGAACAACTAAAAAGGACACATGGAAAAAACCAAGGGGGGGGGGGGAAACAGGGGGAGGGAGGGGGGGAAGCCTGGGATGGTGGGCAGGGGTTGGGGGAAAAGACAGAAAACTGAACTTGAACAGCAATAAAAATTTTAAAAATTTCATTAAAATTTGGAGAGAAACACTATATCATATAGTTATAGAAACTATAAATAATTTGGAGAAAAATGAGTTCCTTTCTAAAGCAAATATGGCAGAAGGGTGGGACTGGATGCTAGCTACCAGAGCAAACAGTTCATTCTAGTAAAAGTTATAAACAGGTGGAACCCCACTCAGCCCCATGATATCTTGCTGGAGCAGTCTCCTAGTTGTTGCTTCAGGGGTTGACTGGAAACTGTGAAGATCTCAGACAAGACTCTACAGCCCCAGAGGCTAGTCTCTTTCAACCACAAAGAATTCCAGGTTTGTCAGATATCTGAAAACAGATATTTGGTGGGCAATATTTGGTATCACTTGGTGTTATATTGAAGAGGCAATATTGTAGAGGCTAAGGTGTGGTTAGTGGCCTCTTCACCACTAACTACATGACCCATGTATGAGTTATTTCACCTCTCCATAGCTCAGTTTTCTGATATGTTACATGGAGATAATTAGAGTTGACACTTCATAGATTGTGTGGCAGAGTATTCACAGCTTGCGCAATACCCATGTAGTCTCCGCATCTCTCAGCCCACTTGAAGTCAGGGAAAACCAGCTTTGAGAATGGGCTGTGAGCTGAGGTGACATATGTCAATTCAGGGTCAAAACATATGGAAACCTACTGAGCAATTACTCTAGTTCTTTATTCTTCAAACAACATGAATGGCTTGTATCCTGGAGAGTGCAGCAACAAGAAAGTGGGGCCTTTTTAGCTTATTTTTCCTAGTAACTATGTGGAGCAGAGATTCCTACTCCCATGCTCCTCTGACAATCCATGCTGGACATATAAACATTAGAAGTTACATCTTGCTATGTAAAGCCACTGAGAATTGAGGACCAATCTGTTACTGAAACATAACCTAGCCTATCTTGAGTAATACAGAATTTTTAAAGATTAGATTCACATTAAAACAAGCCACTTGGAGACATGTATATCAAGATGCAAATTTAGCTATTAGTACTGTTTTTGTTGTTGTATTATCACTATTTAAAAGCAGAACACAGTGCTTTAGCTAGTCTCTTTCTCTTAGCGACCTTTCCATGTTATTGCTATCAAAAGAATCCCAATATGGGCTTTCCTAAAGAAGAAATATACTTTCTAAATCTTTACCTTATAGCTGAAAGACCTGTGGCTCAGAAAGGTCATATAACCTGTCCAAATTAGTCTGGACACAAACCCTTGTCTTCTATTTCCTACCCTATGCTCTTTCCTGTATACCAGGCTTCTCCAAGTCTGCAATGTTTACCAAGGGTGGTTGTGCCAATTCTCCACCCTTTCCTGTGTCCATGCCCTTAGCCCCCCAATGCTGGCAGCCGTGGCCTGCTTTGTGCTACCCTGTTTTGTGGTACCCTCCCACTATAATGCTGGCATTGGCCATGTGGCCTGCTTTGAAGCAATGGAATGTGGCTAAGTGTGATGCAAGCAGAGTTCTGGAAGGTACCCATATGACTGGGCTTCTTGCTCTTTCCCTTGACCATTACTTGAGAACACACCCAGGTTAGTTATCTGGAGTATGGGAGACATGTGGAGGATGTATAGAGCAGCACCACCCAGCCAGATCAACTGAGGGCTAGATCAAAGAAAATCCAATCAGTATCAACACAGCTAACTATTCAGACACCTGAGCAATATATGTTTATCTTTAATTGCCACTGAGGTTTTTTGATTCTCACTTGACATTTATTGTGGTAACAGATAACTGATATGCCAGAAAAAAAGCTTTTTTCAAAGATCTTATTTTCTATAAATAGCATACATTACCCATATTTCTTTATTTTTTGCTTCTTTATATCCTTCCTAATTAGCACAGGTAAAAGAACTGATGCTTATGCTCTTTGCAAAAATTTTCCTAGGAAGTGGTGAGGAGAAACTCTTGCAAGGTTTCACTTTCTCCCTCCCTCTCCAGGTATCACCCACTCACCTTATTGGGAAATGTGGCATCAATCTCCTCCTGCAGTTTCTGCTGCACATCAGGGTGAGTGGCCAATAAATACATAAGGAAGGAGAGAGAAGTGCTAGTGGTCTCATAGCCAGCAAAAATAAAGATAATAGACTGGGCAATGAGCTCCAGATCAGACAGAGCTAAAAGGAGAAGAAAGACATTTTAGGTAAATGTACATTCTCACAACTTAGATGATGATAAATCCATATGAAACTCCAAATTGCTGGTAGAAAAAAATGGATATTAGTTCAGATCAAATTGGAAGGGGTTTACACTCTCATATTTATTTTATGGATCTAGAAAAAGAAAAAAAGTCAATCTAGTTTTTGGAATGTCTGCATTATTCTTGGCCATCTGCTCTTAGTCATGTCAGTCTTGCCACTAATACAGCTGGGCAGTTCCAGAGATAGAATTTTTCTGTAACATATGCAGTACATTACTGAAAAATCCTAAAAGTAGCTCAGCTACAAGTAATATAGGGTAGCATTCTCCCCTGGGGAAAAAATTGAGATTGTTTACAATACTAAGGCTTATGTGGAGAAAAATTAAAGGATCTTTTTTCTTTGTTTGTTTCACAGAGCTTGATTTTATTTTACTTTTAATATAGTTGCATTTTAAAAGCTTCAATAAATTCAATTATTTATATATTTAAATTTATTTAATTATTGTTCAAGTACAGTTTTCTGTCTTTTACTCCCAACCCAGCCCAGCCCCCAGTTCTCCCCACCTCCCTCCCATTTCTACCCCCCTTAGTTTTTGTCCATGTATCCTTTACACTTGCTCCTGTAAATCCTTCCCCTTTTCCCCTGAAATTCCCTCCCCTCTTCCCTCTGGTCACTGTCCCCCTGTTCTCTATTTCAGTGCCTTTGGTAATATTTTGCTTCCTTGTTTGTGTTGTTTAGGATCCTGTTAAAGGTGAGATCATATGGTATTTGTCTTTCCCTGCCTGGCTTATCTCACTCAGCATAATGCTTTCCAGTTCCATCTGTGCTGTTGCTAAGGGTAGGAGCCCCTTCTTTTTTTCTGCTGCATAGAATTTCATTGTATAAATGTACCACAATTTTTTGGTCCATTCATTTACCGACGTGCACCTAAGTTGCTTCCAACTCTTGGCTATTGTAAATTGTGCTGCTATGAACATTGGGGTGCATAGGTTCTTCTGGATTGGTATTTTAGGGCTCTTGGGATATAATCCCAGCAGTGGAATTGCTGGGTCAAAAGGCAGATCCATTTTTAGTTTTCTGAGAAAATTCCACACTGTTTTCCATAGTGGTTGTACCAGTCTGCAACCCCACCAACAGTGAACTGGGGTCCCCTTTTCCCCACAACCTCTCCAACACTTGTTGTTTGTTGCTTTGTTTATGATGGCCATTCTGACTGGTGTAAAGTGGTATCTCACTGTGGTTTTAATTTGCATCTCTCTGATAGCTAACGATATTGAGCATCTTTTCATGTATCTCTGGATCCTCTATATATCCTCCTTGGGGAAGTATCTGTTCAAGTCCTTTGGCCACTTTTTAATTGGGTTGCTTGTCTTCTTAGAGTGGAGTCATGTAAATTCTTTGTATATTTTGGAGATTAAACCCTTGTCTGAGGTATCATTGGCAAATATATTTTCCCATACAGTTGGTTCTCTTTTTATCTTAATACTGTTTTCTTTAGCCATGCGGAAGCTTTTTATTTTGATGAGATGCCATTTGTTTATTCTTTCCTTTTATGTCCCTTGCTCTAGGGGACATATCAGTAAAAATGCTGCTGCATGAAATATCTGAGATTTTCCTGCCAGTGTTCTCCTCTAGGACTTTAATGGTTTCATAGCTTATATTTAAGTCTTTTATCCACCTTGAATTTATTTTGATGTATGGCGTAAGTTGGTACTCAAGTTTCATTTTTTTGCACGTAGCCCTCCAGTTCTCCCAACACCATTTGTTGAAGAGGCTATCTTTACTCCATTTTATGTTACTGCCCCCCTTTGTTGAATATTAATTGACTGTAAAGAGTTGGGTTTATTTCTGGGCTCTCTGTTCTGTTCCATTGGTCTATGTGCCTGTTTTTATGCCAGTACCAGGCTGTTTTGATTACAGTGGCCTTGTAATACAGTTTGATATCAGGTATTGTGATCCCTCCTACTTTGTTCTTCTTTCTCAAAAGAGCAGCTACTACTCAGGGTCATTTATGGTTCCATATAAATTTTTGAATTTTTGGCTTCTCTGAAATTTGAACATTTCACCTAAAATGTCATGTGGTGTGCTTGAGTGTTATGGTACAGAATTACACGCTTATGATTTTGTAATAAAGGATTTTGTAATAAAAAGGGGTGTTATTTGTGCTGGATGCTGTATATGAGATCATATTGATATAAACAAAACACAAATAAATAAATAAGATAAAATGAAAAGCTCCCCCCTTACAGTGGAACATAAACTCATAAAAGTAGAAGAAATGATGAAATTAGAAAGTCATCATTTTGCAACAATCACAGTAATAATAATTCCATCAAAAACAATCTATGAATGATAAAGCTAGTAAGTGAAGGTTTGAAGAGGAACAGAATATTTTTTTAGTTCTAAAGGCATCCCCACAAGTTACTTGTTAATTACAAATAAAAAACAAAACTTTACAGCAGCTTAAGCTGGTGAACACAATTTTAGTCAGGCATTAAATCAATGGAATATAATTTAGAGTCCAAGTAAAGGCACCCGCAATGTGCAAGGTGTGCAATGTGCTTCCTAATGCGATGAAGTCTTTTCTTTACCCTCTTTGTGAATATTGTATGTCTTCTGGCTAGTAGCATCCTTCCTACCCTCTTTTAATTTTATTTTATTGTTGTTCAAGTACAGTTTTCTGCCCTCTCCCCACACCTTTCCCCCTACCCCAGCCATCTCCACCTCGATCCCCTGATTTCACCACTCCTTGGTTTTGTCTGTGTGTCCTTTATTGTTGTTCCTGAAAACCCTTCATCCTCCCCTGCCATTATCCCCTCCCATCTCCCCTGTGGTTACTGTCTGCTTGTTCTTAATTCCAATGTCTCCGGCTATACTTTATTTGCTTGTTTGCTTTGTTCATTAGGTTCCACTTAAAGTTGAGATGATATGATATTTGTTTTTCACCGCCTGGCTTATTTCACTTAGTATAATGCTCTCCAGTTATATCCATGCTATTGCAAATGGTAGGAGCTCCTTCTTTCTGCTGCATAGTATTCCATTACGTAAACGCACAAATTTTTCACATGTTTTATTGATTATGCTATTATAGTTGACCTATTTTCCCCCTTTATTCCCCTCCACCCTGCACACCCCCTCCCACCCACATTCCTCCCTTTTAATTCATGCCCATGGGTCATACATATAAGTTTTTTGGCTTCTACATTTCCTATACTATTCTTAACCTCCCCCCTGTCTGTTTTCTACCTACCATTTATGCTACTTATTCTCTGTACATTTTCCCCCTCTTTCTCTACCAAATCCCCCACTGATAACCCTCCATGTGATCTCCATTTCTGTGATTCTATTCCTGTTGTAGTTGTCTGCTTAGTTTGTTTTTGTTTTCATTTTAGGTTCAGTTGCTAATAACTGTGAGTTTGTTGCTGTTTTACTGTTCATAGTTTTGATCTTCTTTTTCTTAGATAAATGTCTTTAACATTTCATATAATAAGGGCTTGGTGATGATGAAATCCTTTAACTTGACCTTATCTGGGAAGCACTTTATCTGCCCTTCCATTCTAAATGATAGCTTTGCTGGATGGAGTAATCTTGGTTGTAGATCCTTGCCTCTCATGACTTGGAATACTTCTTTCAAGTCCCTCCTTGCCTGAAAGGTTTCTTTTGAGAAATCAGCTGACAGTCTTATGGGCACTCCTTTGTAGGTAATTGTCCCCTTTTCTCTTGCTGCTTTTAAGATTCTCTCTTTATTTTTAATCTTGGTTAATGTAATTATGATGTTCCTGTGGGGTGTGCGCTTCCTTGGGTCCAACTTCTTTGGGACTCTCTGAGCTTCCTGGACTTCCTGGAAGTCTATTTCCATTTCTGGATTGGAGAAAGTTCCTTCATTATTTTTCAAGTAAGCTTTTAATTTCTTGCTCTTCCTCTTCTCCTTCTGGTACACCTATGATTTGAATGTTGGAATGTTTAAAGTTGTCCTGGAGGTTCCTAAGACTTCCCTCATTTCTTTTGAATTCTTTTTCTTCATTCTGCTCTGGTTGAACTTTTTGTTCTTCCTTTTATTCCAAACTGTTGACTTGAGTCCTGGTTTCCTGCCATTCACTGTTGGTTCCCTCTACATTTTTCTTCGTTTCAATTTCCATAGCCTTCACTTCTTCCTCTATTTTTTACCTGTACTCAACCATTTCTGTGAGCATCCTGATTACCAGTGTTTTGAACTGTGCATCTGATAGGTTGGCTATCTCTTTGTTGCTTAGTGGTATTTTTTCTGGAGCTTTGACTTGTTCTTTAATTTGGGCGATTTTTTTTTGTCTTGGTGCACCTGTTACTTAGTAAGGGGCAGAGCCTTAGGTGTTCACCAGGGCAGGGCAACCCATGTTGCTACATTGTGATGCTGTCTGTATGGGAGGGGTCCAAGAGGGAACACTGCCACTTGCTCTACTCTCCACTGGTTTCCAGTCACTTCCCCTGCTACCCACAATCAAATCAGGCCCTTCCGGTGCTGATTCTCAGGTGGGTTTGTGTACATCCTAGGACCCTGTGGGTCTCTCCCATGAACTATCCTGTGAGGCTGGGAGTTTCTCTTGCTGTTGCCTCAACTCCCACTGGTGTTTTCAATCAGAGGTTTGAGGCTTTATTTCTCCATGCTTGAACTCTTGGTTGTGTGGTATGTCTCACTCTCTAGTTGTTCCTCCTGGTTTATCTGCACATGAATGTGGGACCACCCATCTGCAATCTGTCACCTTGCCTGGTTCACCAGCCACCACCTTGCCCACCAGCCACAGTCTTGCCCACCGTGGTCTGCCAGCCGCTGCCTTGCCATGAGTCCTCTCCACTTGGCTGCCTGTCTCTGCCCCTCCTACCGGTCTGGTTGAATATTTCTTCTTTAACTCCTTGGTTGTCAGACTTCCATACAGTTCAATTTTCTGGTTGTTTTTGTTTTAAAATTTGTTGTTGTCCTTCTTTTGGTTGTGTGAGGAGGTGCAGTATGTCTGAAGTCCCTTTTTTCATAATTAAATTTTAGTTAATAATTTAATACTTACTAATACTTAATAATTTAATCATACATTTATTTTTTTATTGCTCAGCTCCAGTCATCCTGCCTGATTTGATGAAGTCATAATGCAAATGTCCATGCTGCTGGATGAAGCCAGAGACTAGACATTGGAAACAAGCTCCACAGAGGTCCTGATATAGGTGACCACAGGCCACTGACTGACTTCTGGGCATAAAATTCTTGTTTATGGTACCCTTTAAGATTTGAATAAAGTCACACCTTCCTGCTTCTAGAAAGTGCCTCTGGCTACCATTTATACCCAAGTATCTGCCATTCTTCAATTTGGCAGAAATTCTTATCTGCATAGAAAACTTCATGCACATTTTCAGAACATTTGAGTGTCCCCATCCCTGGCCCTCTGAACATGCCTTGTTTACCTTTATGGGAGTCTATTTCTTTGGCATTCTGCGAGTTAATCATCAGCTGCAAAAAATCCACTCGGTGCTGAAAGCAGAAGGAAAAATTACATTGACGTAGTCACTTGTGAAGTCAGAAATAAATCAAGAGTGCAGTACTGTATTTTTTTCTAATATTATGATCCCTGTATTTTTCTCAAATGTATTTTTCAATTACAGCTTATATTCAATGCTATTTTGTATTATCTTATGCATGCAACATAGTGGTGAGACAATCATATACTTTACAAGGTGTTCCCCCTGAACATTTCCAGTACCCACCTGGTCTACAGGTATTGCTATGTTATTGACTATATTCACTATGCTGTATAATAGGCCCCTTTAAGTCCAGAAGTCTTACTACTGCTGAGTTATCAATGAGCACAAACATCCAGCTACCAATCTCGGAGAGCAGGATATTCTTCTGGGAGAAATTCAGCCAAAATTCAACTGCTTTCTGGTCCTCACTCTCTCTGATTTTTGGCTTCTCTCACTTTTGAACACAGTTTCCTGGTCAAAAACTGCCTGCTCTCTCTCTCTTGTCACACCTGCTTGCTCACACACACACACTCTCTCTCTCTCACACACACACACACACACACACACACGCACACACAAATTGCTGACCTCAATTTTTTTTCTAGCCTTAATTTTTCATTAATGGCCACATAGATTAACCTCCCAACACTTGAAGAGTTTATTGGTGCTTTTTCTGTGATCAGTTTCAAATGCCCCACCATCCCAGAACTCTCCACAATGTTCAGTGAAATCCTGGGGGTAACTAACCCTATCACCATGACTTGCAGACATTCTTGTGCTGGCCTCCAGGTCCATGAAGGCAAAGCTGGGTTGGCCAGCTTGTAACCTCAAGGCCCAGAGAAGACTCCTGCCCTCTCGGTCTCTGAGCAGGCTCAGACTTAACAGAGTGTGTACACTCTGTCAGGTGCCTCATGGGGCCTTCATTGCAGAATGTGTAAAGAGGCTTGGAAGTGATGATTCTGTGCCAGTTTAAGGCCTGGGGAAATGAGAATACAAGAAAAATAATTGTAAAATAGCACTTCTTTTTTTTCATAATTTATTGAAAGGAAGTTGTATGTTTTATGTGAAAAAAATCTCAAAAATTTTCATGTGGTGACATACTAACCATTGTTATATTTCAAACATTGTCTCTCTGACTCATTTTCCTTTTTCCTTTCCCAAACTCTACCTTCTTTATTCCCTACAAAATTTTATATAACTTTCATCCTATAAACCTAGAGTTCTCTACCCATCCAAAATAAGAGAAGTGCACAAAGTATATGTATACAGCTCAATAAATTATCAAAAGGGAACACTTTCATGTAACCACCACCAGATTTTACCTTTTGTTTATCTTGGAGGCGACTTTCTTTCATTCTTTCTACAGTTTTTATGAAAAAATCAGTAACACTTTTTGGAAACAGATGAATATTTAATACTTCAAAAAATTGGGGTAAGGAATGGAAAGAGCACTGTAAGAAAAAAAGAAAGCACAATGAAAATACAAATACACCTGGAGCAATTATAATTTTCTCTTCTAATCTGAACAGTAAAAAGACACCAGGCTTCTTAGCAAGGAGCCATTCCCTCTATGACCTTTGCTCAGACTTCTAAGCCCATGGCTGAGCAAGGGCAAGTCCACATACAAGGACCATCACAGTAGCAGTGAGATCGGCAGCCCCTTTCTCATCTTTTGGGTGACTAAAGAAACAGTATTACATTCCTGAATGGCTTTGCATTTTATCTATTGAACAAGACTGTCCTTGAATAAACTAGACCAGAGTCTGAGACTTTAATTAATCTCAGTGTTCAAGAAGTAGTCAGATGCACATGCATGGACACAGTAGAACACTAGACACCAAAATGTCAACAATGATTGTATCTGAGTGTTTAATTATAGGTGAGAAACCTATAATTAAATTTTTGTTTAAATTTAATTGTTTTTTAAACTTTTTAAATATAAAACTTGTTTTTTTAATATTTTTGAAAATTTTATAAGAAATATGCATTGTATAGTAATATATTAGCCAAAACATATTTTTTAATGAATTGGTGGTTAGGATAGTAATATATGGTGTATGTCTTTTGACCACAATGGAATGGAATTAGAAATCAATAGCAGACAGAAAATTGGGAAACTCACTAATACATGGAAATTCAAAAAATAGCCTTCTAAAAATCCATGGGTTGTAGAAGAAATCAAATGGGTAACTTGGAATTACCTTGAGATTAATACAAATTGAGACATAACATACCGAAATTCATAGATGTAACAATAGTGGCACTCAGAGAGAAATTTATAGCTATAAATGCCTACACTTAAAAAAAAACAAACAAAGATCTCAAATCGATAACCACATTTCCCCCCTTAACACATTGAGAAAAAAGAGCAAACAAAACCAAAGAAAACAGTTAAAGGAAATAATACAGATGAGAGAAAAAAAACTAATAAAATAAAGAATAAAAACAACAGAGAATACTGAAATCAAAAGATGATTCTTTAAGGACATTTAGATAAATTGACCAAGAATAAAGAAAAAGAACATTTCAATTACTAGTGTGAAAAATGAAAAAAAGGGAGATTACTAGTGATATTTTTAAAAGAACTATATAGAAATATTATGAACAATTCAGATAATTTAGATGATATGGACAAATTTCTATAAATACACAAACTATAGAAACTGCCTCAGAAAAGAAATAGACAATCTGAATAAACCTATAGCATGTAATAAGATTGAATTAGTAATCAAACAACTACCCATCCAAGAAAGCTAACGTCCAGATGGCTTCAATGGTGAATTCCACCAAATGTTTAAGGAAGAATAGACACTAATTTTTACAAATTCTTCTAAAGGTAAAAAGGAAAATGAACACTTCTAAACTCATTGTACAAGGCCAGTATTACCCTGATACTAAAACCAGACAAAGATATCACAGGAAAAGAAAGCTACAGATGGGCATATCTTATGAACATAGATGCATTAATCCTTAACAAAATACTAGCAAACTCAATCCAGAAATATGAAAAGAAGTATACACCATAATCATTTGGGGTTTATCCCAGGCTAGCAAGTTGTATAATATACCATATCAATAGAATAAAAAACAAAAACCATATGATGTTCTCGGTAGATATGGAAAAAGCATTTGACAAATTCCAATACCACTTTGTAATTTTTAAAAAGCACTTAACAAAATAAGAATAGAAAGAAATTTCCCCAGCCTAATGAAGGACATCTATGAAAAACCCATAGCTAACACCATACTTAATAGTGAAAGCCTGAATGCTTCCCCTAAGTTTAGGACCCAGGCAAGGATGCCTCTCTCACCTATTCTATTTAACACTGTACTAGAGGCTCTGACCAGTGGAAACACACAAGAAAAAAAAGGGTATTGATATATGAAATGAAGGAGTAAAACTATCTCTTTCATCAGATAGTGTAATCTTGTATATAGAAATCCTTAAAAATCCACTAAAAACCTATTAGAACTAATTATAGTTTCAGTAGAAATTCAAAAAACAAGATCAATTGTATTTCTACAAACTGCAATAAACAATCTAAAAGTGAAATTAATAGTTCAATTCACAACATACAGAAAAACAGAATACTTAGAATATATACTTAAAACCAATACTTAGTACTTAAAACACTTAATTTTTTCCATTTTAATTGTTGTTCAAGTACAGTTTTCTGCCTTTTAGTAAAAAAATCTTTAATGAAACAAATGCAAAACTTGTACTCTGAAAACTGCAAAACATTGTTGAAATAAATTAAAGATCTAAGTAAATAGAAAAACATCCATGTTCTCCCAACAGGAAATTTAATATTGCCAAAAAAGGCAAAACTCCCTAAATCAATCTACAGTTTTAATGCATTTCCTATTAGAATCCTAGCTTCTACAATTCTTTGTACAAACTAACCAGATAAATTTTAAATTTTATTAAATTGAAAGGGACCCAGAATAGTTAGAACAAATCTGGGGGAAAAAAGCTTTAAGTAGCAGAACTCCAATTCCAGATTTCAAATCTTACCACAAATCTATAATAATCAGTGCAATGTGGTACTGGCATAAGGACTGGCATACAGATCAATGGAGTATAATTTAGAGTCCAGAAATAAACCCCTGTGCTTATGGTCAACTGAACTCTGAGCAGGGTTCCAAGATGATTCATTATGAAAATATCATTTTAATAAATGGTGCTGTCACAACTAGATAGCTACACACAAAAGAATGAAGTTGAACTCTTACATCATATATAAAAACAATATTAAAATGGATCAAAGAACTAAAAATAAATGCTAAAATATATACATTTATAAGAAAACCAAAGGAGTAATTATTCATGACAGTTTTGGCAGTGGATTCTTAAATATGACACCAAAGCACAGTCAATGAAAGAAAAAAATATATAATTGTACACTATCAAAATTAAAAATTTTATCTTTTAAAGGACACATATCAAGAAAGTAAAGGACACAGAATAGGAAACACTTTTCAAATCACATATCTAATAAGAAATTTTATCTATAATAAATAAAGAACTCTTATGATTTAACAACAAAAAGAAACAACCCAACTAACTATATGTGGGCAAATAATTTTAATACACATTTATCTAAAAAAGATATAAAAATGGCCCCAAAACATGTAAAAAGTTACTCAATATCCTTAGTCTTTAGGGAAATGCAAATCAAAACCACAATGAGATACCATTTTATACCCACTAGAATGGCCATAATCAAAAACAGAGAAAATGTCAACCAAGCATTGGTGAGGTTGTGGAGAAACTGGAACCTTCATACATTACTGATGGGACTATAAAATGGTATAGCTAGTGTGAAAAAGAGTTTGGCAGTTCCTTATTAAGTTATATACAGAATTACTATACCATTCAGAAATTTCATCCCTGAGTAGAATAATCAAAGCCAAGAGAAACCCAAAAGAATTGAAACAGGTACACACAAAAAAATTATTGTACATAAATGTTCACAGTAGTACTATTTACAATAGCCAAGGTAGAAACCACCCAAATATCCATCAACTAATGAATGGATAAAAAAATGAGAATGTTAGAATATACACAATCCACTAGATTGTTATTTGGCCATAATAAGAAATGAAGTACTGATACATGCTACAACATGGGAAACTTTGAAAACGTTATGCTAAGTTAAAGAAGCCAGACACAAAAGACCACAAATTATGTGATTCCATATAGATGAAATGTCCAGCACACACAAATTCGGAAAGGCGAAACTAAGATAGTGATTGCTAATAGCTAAAGGTAGCAGCAGGTGAAAATGAAAAGGTACAGGGTTTCTAAGTTGGCAAAAATGTTCTAACAAATGATGCCATGATGGTTGCACATATCTTTGAAAGTATAAAAATTATTGAGTTTATTGAGTAATTGAAATACAGTACTGTATAAGTTTAAGGTATATACAGCATACTAACTTGACATACACAGATTGTGAAATAATTACCACCATAAGTTTAGTTGATATCAATCACCTTATATAGCTAAAAAATTGTTTTCTCCCCTTGTGATGGGAACTTTTAGAATCTACACTCCTATTGATTGTATAACTGAAAATTTATACCTTTTTAACCACCTTCATCCAATTCTCCCACCCTTAACCCCTGTCTTGATAATCACAAATCAGTACTCATTCTTCTGAGTTTGGCTATATTTTTAGATCCCACATATAAGTGAGATCACACAGTATTTGTCTCTCTCTTACTTAGTCAACTTATCATAATGTTGTCAAGGTCCATTCATGCTGCAAATGGCAGCACTATAGCTGAATAGTACTCTATTGTGTGTGTTTACATATGGTATTTTTAATACATTTATCTCTTGATGGACACTGGGTTGTAAAAATGATAGAACTGCACATTTTAAATGGATGAATTATGTAGCATGTTAATTATATCTCAATAAATTTTTTAAAAAATGAAAGGAAGGGATGCTGGTAGGGTGGGAGAGGAGAGAAGAGAAGGAGGGGGTGTGGAAGGAAGGGACATAAGGAGGAGAGAGAAAGAGAAACATAGTAGCCCGCATACTTATTGAGAGAAGCAGTGGATCAAATAAATTAAATTTTAGGAGTATCTTGATATGTTCCACAAAAGGATCTTGTGGGTTGTTGAGGGAATCGATGTTCACTCCAAATGATGTGCTAGTAATCACATCCATGCTGTAGGCCCCAAAGATGCTGAGCAGAGAAACAAAGACATGGAAAATTAAAATCAGCAAATCTTTACTAGCCTTATTCAACACGTACAACAAGGAGGGAATGTAAATTCATATACTCAGGAAAGACAGGTAAAGAGCCACACAACTGTCAAAACCGTCAACTGGATCATCTGAAAAATCTATGCTCCTGACACAATCATGAGGTACTTATCAGGTGTGAGTGATGCAGCTGGTCCTGTGCTGGGGTTGTGGGGATACCAAGGCAACTTAGACCCACCTGTGAGCACAGGGAGATTAGTCAGAGGGATGGAGACCCATAATCAGACAAACTACAATAGTATGTTTTGAGTCTGGACAACAGCAGTTGTCCTGTGTTTGAGTAGGACAAAGGGTAGATAATGAGCTCTTCCTAGTGGAAGCAAAAAAAGTGACAGCGATCTAGGTCTTGCCCCATTGTGGTATGTATACTCAAAGCTGATTCCTCTTCAGCACATTACAGAAGAGCAGCACCCTGGTCTGAGTTGCCAGAAATGTCATCCCTGCTTCTCTACACTCTTGCTAAAGCTCTAGAAAGACCCACCCTCCTGAACTCCAGTGATCTGAGGTTGCCCCGAGGGCAGATTCATTTCTTTTTTTTTAATGAATAATTTGTTTGATTTTTTCCTATAGGTTTTATTTCTTTTTAGTAAGAGGGGAAGGAAGGGGGAACTAAAGGAACACATCAATGTGTGGTTGCCTGTTACACACCCCCTACTGGGGACCCATCCTGCGACCCAGGCATGTGCCCTGACTGGGAATCAAATCAGTGACATTTTGGCATGCAGGCTATCACTCAATCCACTGAGCCACATCAGCCAGGGCTCATTTATGTGAAACATAAGAACTAAGAATGCTCCTGGTTTTAAAAGTCATAATAATAAGTCACTCCAAAATCAATTTGGGGAAATCCCATATGTAAGTGATCATATGTCCCCAGGTTTCCCAGACCAGTCTCAATTTACATCTATTGTTCCTGCATAATTTTTTTTGAAAGCCTTACTTTAGACAATAAATAATATGGCCACCCTACCCCATAGTCTGTACAGGACCTTCTCTCTTTTAGATTAAAGAAAGAAGTGGTGGTAAAATTTAATGTTTAGTATTTTGCTGGTTTCCTCACCAACTCATGAAGGGTTTAAGTTGTTCCAATTTCCACATTGTAACTTCCCTGCCCCACCCACTGCCCACCAATAGGTACCAGTATCTTCCCCTGGTACTACTATTTCACAGCCTCTACACTGGACCCTTTGGTATAATCACATTTCTTCTTTCTGAACCATGTATCTTTGTCTTCCAGAATATCCACGGTGACAATCAAGCAGACACACTAATCCTGGTTCACATACACAAGAGAAGGCATTTCCCTCCTGGCTGACCTGCCTTTATGGGTGAGCCACATCTTCTTGGGTAGCCCATTGTAGTTCTAACACCACACACCTACTTCTATTTGGTCATAGAGTAACTCAGCAGTGGGAATTTTGGCTCTGTGGAAGGCAGCTGGAGGGTCTTGGGGAAGAGCTCAGAATCCTAGCATCTGGGCTCCTACTCACTCTTTCAAGTTGATGGGTTTGCCTTTCTCTGCTTCCTTCCTCAGATTCCTCACCAACACATCTCCATACTGGCCAATGATAGGGAAACATCTAGACACAAAAAAATAACACTACTTGGAGTTAAAGGTGAAGACCCAAGTCCTAGAAGGACCTGGCTTTCACAAGCATGGAGCAGTAAGAAATATTTTATAATGAATTTTATTAATGTCATTTCTAGGACATAAAGATAAAAGACCTTTTTTTTTTAGGAAGCTCAAATTCAGTAGGTTACCCTTAGAAAGAAATTATCTTATTTTCTACTTGTCTCCAGACACATTCTTTAAGTTTCAAATTAAATGCCCTCTTATACACTTACCTCCTTGAGCTTTCCACTAGTGAAGGTTGGAGACAGCAATGTTCTTATTCTCTTCCAGTTTTCATCCTCAGCCACAGTGATGGCACTTTTCATAAACCCCACTGGACCAAGAGTCTAGAATTGAAAGCAAAAGACATTTTGTCTTATATAAGTTTTGGAGGTCTTAACAATTGTTAATGGGCATCATTTATTCAACAAATATTTAGTGACTGTCTACTAGTAACAAGCCCAATGCTAGATACTCAGAATACTTATCCAATGTCTAGGATCTCATCAAGGTGCAGGAGATATCCAGTCACTTGATGTGATATCCAGCATTTATATTCCAATCTCTTTTTCAAGGCAAATGCGCCATGTGGTAGGAAACTGCTCTTGCAGAGGAATAGATAGGAGTTAATTAGATAATTAACCCAATAATTAGATATTATTGGGTTGGAAAGTTCACATGTGTTTTTTCTGTAAAATAAGACACATTTATCATTTTCACCAATAACTTTATTGATTTGGGTATTTTCACTATGTTGGCTATCTCCTGTGTGGTATAATATTGACTGTTCTCAATTAATGTCTCAATTGGATGACTATCAACTTCAACTGGTCTATCGACCATGAAGCATTGTCTGTTTAGCAAGAAATCTCCAGCATGAAAGTCTGCAAACCACTTTTGACACATTCAATCTGTCATGGCACCTCTCTCCATACACTGCACAAATCTTTTGCCTGTGTTTGAGTTGCATTTTTACTTTTCTTGAAATAATAAAGCATAATATACCAAAAAGTGTTGCATCTTTTCTTCCATCCTCAATATTAAAATGGCTACACAAAAATTCCCCAATTTTGATAAGTTTTTTTGAAAATGCATGCTGATATGACAGCTGTCACAATACAATCTAACAAAATTGTTTTGAATCAAGTTAAAGACAACTAAACACTACCAAGAGCCACCTAATGGGAAAAAAAACCTAATGAACTTCTTTGGCCAACCCGATACATTCTCCAGAGCTGTGCGGAGGGATAAAGGAATTCTTGACAGATAGCCAGGGAGCCCCTGACAAACTCAATCAGTTCTATCTTTACTTATATCTACAGCATGAACAGCTTGAAAAGGGGATGTCTAATATTGTGACTTTTTATAAAATAGAAGAAAATACTTAAAAGATAAGGAATCTTTTTCTATTCTGGAAAAACATATGATACAATACATGGAAATCCTCTTCCCATATATTTTCCCACCAGAGACAGAAGAAAAAAGAAAGGGGTAATTCTATTTCTCAGTTTGGGACTGGACTATCAAGCCAACCTGCTTGACACTTTTCTTTCGTTTTTCTAACACTGTATTTTGTTTTAAAATGGACATCTCAAATACACATTTATGATTTTTAAAAAACTCTCACCAACTAGAAAAGAAGGGAAACTTCCTCAACTTGATAAAAGCCATCTACAAAACCTCTGTGTAATATCATAATGAGAAAAGCCTGGAGTAACATCACTTGTGTGAAGTAGAAGCCTCCTGCCTTCAATGCCCAACCCCCCAAAAAAAAAACCCCCAAACAATTAGACAGCTATTTATACACACAAAAATAGATCTGGAAGAGCTCAGGAGTTTACTCTAGAAAATCAGCAACAGAATGGAGAAAAAAAACATTAGAATAACTATACAAAATGAACAGGAAGTATAAAGCTTTATTTTGCTTCATCAACGCCAGCTCATCTCTCAGGCCCACACTCAGTGACAGGAGGGGACCAAAGCCTGGAAGACTCCTTGCTGAGAAAAAAACAATAGGGTGAGTGACAATTTTCCCCACTCAATTCAGGGCCTTGAACAAAGGACCTGTTGGATTCACTATACCCACTATATAGGTATAGGTGAGAAGTCTAGACAATTAAGAACCAAGAAGAGCAGGAACTACAGCATCAGTCTTGAGTGACCAATGATTTTTTTGTCCTGCTGAAGACCCCAAAAGTTGCTGCTGAGGGAAGCCAATAGCCAGCACAGCCACTGTGAACACCCTGCCAATTTTACTGCTGATAGCCCCACATTTACAAATTCCAAGCCCAGAACAAGTGGCAGCCATCTGCACATCACTTTGTAGCTCATGTCAGGTAGCCCCGGTAGAACACAGACAGTGGTTAACCATGGCTGTACTTAACAAGATGCCCCAGAGCAAAAACACCCAGTGAACAGCTGTAGACCACATTGAAGTATCACCACCCAACTACCTAAATACTCAAGAGGCAGACTCAGCAGGAGAGTCTGCTAAAAGTTGCTCTGTGGGGTAAGCCCCAACAAATGATCCTCCAAGTGGTCAGAGGTGAGTGGGTCAGTGGTTGTAGCCATTCCTTGTAGAGGTAATCAGCATGGGTGGGTATATTCAACATGTGCCAACAACAATCAACACTTAACTACAATAGGAGGGTGTATACAGCCCACAAAGGGGGCACATCTAGAATGCCCAATCTGGTAAACAGAAAAACAGTACCTACAGAACACCTACTGCATTAACAAGCCAGGAGACATAGCAGCTCTACCTAATACATAGAAACAAACACAGGGAGGCTACCGAAATGAAGAGCCAAAGAAACATGCCCCAAATAAAAGAACAGAACAAAACTCCAGAAAAAGAACTAAACAAAATGGAGACAAGCAATCTACTAGAGACCAAGTTCAAAACCAATTATAAAGATGCTCAAATGAAATCAGTGGGACTTCAACAGCATAAAAAAAGATGTCAGAAGAAATGAAGGGTAACAATCCAAGATGGAGGAGGAGAAGGAAAGTTACACATCTGAATCATTCTGGAATTAAAACTAAATTGTACAGAAACTATCTAATAACCAACTGGAGCACAAGCTAGACAGAAGTCTTAGATAATGAAGGTCAGGAAAGAAGAAACCACTTCACCACAGCAAGACTGGTAGGGAATGGAGGTGGTGGAAAAGAGGGCTGGCTAGGTTCTTACAGGTGCAGCTGGAAGCTCTGGAGGGACACGGCCAGGGTTCCCCCCAAGAAGTGTGAGGTAAATCCTAAGCTGGGCCCCAGCCTATAGCAACAGAGCTGAAAGAAACTCCAGATAACATCCAGTTGTGTTATAGGGGTTTCAACTGCCAAGAAGAGACAGCGAGAAAAAGGAGAGCTCCTTAAAGTGCCACCACAAAATTTCTATTTGCAGACATTTACCCTGGGCTCAAAGAGGGAGGGCAGAGGACTAGAGACTCTGAGAGAGTCTTGGGGCCAGTGGCTCTGGGGAGAGAAACACAAAGAACAGCTACCAGGACCCCTGCGTTGAGTCATTCCCCACACTGTAGAAGCCATCCTTCAGGCAGAGCACTCCCTCTTCACAGTCTTCGTGGATCACTGTGGAAAGAATAGCCTCACTGAGGAATTACTCTGTCTCACCCTGAGATGCTTAAGTCCAGCTGCAGATTACAGCTTGATTATATCATTTAATTAATTAAATAGCTGATTAGTGGCTAAGGCAAAAAATACAAAGCAGCAGCTAAAATAGGAAGACAACAACAAAAAAGACCAAATAAGAGAATATAGAAGAACTAGATGAAATGGAAGCAAGCAATTTATCAGATAGAGAGTAGTAAACTCATCAATGAAAAAGATAAAATACATAGAAACAATAAAAAGAACCAGTCGAAAATAAAGAATGCATATCTGAAATAAATAATACACTAGAAGGG